>NC_082738.1:2092882-2337882 GCF_030144855.1 Hypanus sabinus | reverse complement strand
GTGTGTTTTGTGTCTGCATGTGTGTGTGTGTGCGTGTCTGTATGCATGTGTGTCTGTGTTAGTGTAGTTGTTTGGCTATGTGTGTGTGTGAGAGTGTTTGTGTGTGTATGCGTATGTGTGTGTGTGCCTGTGTTTGAGAGTGTTTGTGTGTGTATGAGTCTGTGTGTGCCTGTGTTTGAGAGTGAGTGTGTGTGAGTGTGTGTGTGTGTGTGTGTGTGTGTGTGTGTGTGTGTGTGTGGGTGTGTGTATATGTATATGCGTGTGTCTGTCAGAGTGTTTGTATGTGTGGGTACGCGTGCGCGCCTGTGTCTGAGAGTGTATGTGTGGGTGTGTGTGAGAGAGAGAGAGAGAGAGTGTTTGTGTCTATGTGAGTGTCTATGTGTCTGGGTCTGTGTATGTATGTATGAGTGTGTGTATGTGCACATGTGTGTGTGCATGTGCCTGTGTTTGAGAGTGTGTGTGTGTGTGTGTGTGTGTGTGTGTTTTGTGTCTGAATGTGTGTGTATCTGCTTGTCTGTATGCATGTGTGTCTGTGTTAGTGTAGTTGTTTGGCTATGTGTGTGTGTGAGAGAGAGAGTGTTTGAGTCTATGTGAGTGTGTATGTGTCTGGGTCTATGTATGTATGTATGAGTGTGTGTGTGTGTGTGTGTGTTTGTTTCTGCATGTGTGTGTATGTGCATGTCTGTATGCATGTGTGTCGGTGTTATTGTAGTTGTTTGGCTATGTGTGTGTATGAGTGTTTGTGTGTGTGTGTGCTTGTGTGTATGCACGTGTGTCTGTGTTAGTGTAGTTGTTTGGCTATGTGTGTGTGTGTGTGTGTGAGTGTGTGAGAGAGAGAGAGTTTGAGGCTATGTGAGTGTGTATGTGTCTGGCTCTGTGTATGTATGTATGTATGTATGTATGTATGAGTGTGTGTGCATGTGTGTGTGTATGTGTGTGTGTGTGTTTGTGTCTGCTGTGTGTGTATGTGCGTGTCTGTATGCATGTGTGTCTGTGTTAGTGTAGTTGTTTGGCTATGTGTGTGTGTGAGAGAGAGAGTGTTTGAGTCTATGTGAGTGTGTATGTGTCTGGGTCTATGTATGTATGTATGAGTGTGTGTGTGTGTGTGTGTTTGTTTCTGCATGTGTGTGTATGTGCATGTCTGTATGCATGTGTGTCGGTGTTATTGTAGTTGTTTGGCTATGTGTGTGTATGAGTGTTTGTGTGTGTGTGTGCGTGTGTGTATGAACGTGTGTCTGTGTTAGTGTAGTTGTTTGGCTATGTGTGTGTGTGAGTGTTTGTGTGTGTGTGTGTGTGTGTGTGAGTGTGTGAGAGAGAGAGTGTTTGAGTCTATGTGAGTGTGTATGTGTCTGGCTCTGTGTATGTATGTATGTATGAGTGTGTGTGCATGTGTGTGTGTATGTGTGTGTGTGTGTTTGTGTCTGCTGTGTGTGTATGTGCGTGTCTGTATGCATGTGTGTCTGTGTTAGTGTAGTTGTTTGGCTATGTGTGTGTGTTAGAGATGGAGTGTTTGAGTCTATGTGAGTGTGTATGTGCCTGGGTCTGTATATGTATGTATGAGTGTGTGTGTGTGTGTACATGTGCCTGTGTTTGAGAATGTGTGTGTGCGTGTTTGTATGTGTGTGTGTGTGTGTTTTGTGTCTGCATGTGTGTGTATGTGCGTGTCTGTATGCATGTGTGTCTGTGTTAGTGTAGTTGTTTGGCTATGTGTGTGTGTGAGAGGGTTTGTGTGTGTATGAGTGTGTGTGTGTGCCTGTGTTTGAGTGTGTGTGTGAGTGAGAGTGTTTGTATGTGTATGCGTGTGTGTGTGTGCCTGTGTTTGAGTGTGTGTGTGTGTGTGTGTGTGTGCGTGTGTGTATGAGAGGGAGGGTAGGTGCTTGGCGATGCATGTGTGAATGAGTGTCTGTGTGTTTCTAGCTGCATGTGTGTGTATGTGCGTGTCTGTATGCACGTATGTCTGTGTTAGTGTAGTTGTTTGGCTATGTGTGTGTGTGAGAGTGTGTGTGTGTGTATGTGTGTGTGTGTGTGTGAGTGTAGGTGCTTTGCTATGTGTGTGTGTGTCTGTTAGAATGTAGGTGCTTAGCTGTGAGTGTGTGAGAGAGAACATTTGAGTCTATGTGAGTGTTTATGTGTCTGGGTCTGTGTATGTATGTATGAGTGTGTGTGTGCGCGTGTGTGTCTGCATACGCCTGTGATTGAGTCTGTGTGTGTGTGCGTGCGTGTGTGTGTGTGTGTGTGTGTGTGCGCGTGTGTGCCTGTGTTTGAGAGTGTGTGTGTGTGTTTTTGTATGTGTGTCTGTGTGAGTGTAGCTGCTTTGCTATGTGTGTGTGTCTGTCAAAATGTAGGTTTTTGGCTGTGAGTGTGTGAGAGAGAGAGCGTTTGAGTCTATGTGAGTGTTTATGTGTCTGGGTCTGTGTATGTGTGTATGAGTGTGTGAGTGTGTGTGTGTGTGTGTGTGTGTGTGTGTGTGTGTGTGTGTGTGTGTGCATGTGCCTGTGTTCGAGAATCTGTGTGTGTGTGTGTATGTGTGTGTCTGTGTGTGTGTGTGTGTGTGTGTGTGTGTGTGAGAGAGAGAGAGAGAGAGAGAGTGTTTGAGTCTATGTGAGTGTGTATGTGTCTGGGTCTGTGTATGTATGTATGAGTGTGTGTGTGCGCGTGCACCTGTGTTTGAGAGTGTGTGTGTGTGTGTGAGAGAGGGTAGGTGCTTTGCGATGCATGTGTGAGTGTGTGTGCGTGTGTTTGTGGCTGCATGTGTGTGTATGTACGTGTCTGTATGCAGGTGTGTCTCTGTTAGTGTAGTTGTTTGGCTATGTGTGTGTGTGTGTGTGTGTGTGAGTGTTTGTGTGTGCATGAGTGTGTGTGTGTGTGCCTGTGTTTGAGTGTGTGTGTGTGTGTGTGTGTGTGTGTCTGTCTGTCTGCATGTGTGTCTGTCTGTCAGAGTGTGTGTGTGTGAGAGAGAGTGTGTTTGAGTGTATGTGAGTGTGTATGTGTATGTGTCTTTGTCTGTGTATGTGTGTATGATTGTGTGTGTGTGTGAGAGAGAGAGAGAGAGAGAGTATTTGTGTCTATGTGAGCAAAAAGAAAACTGCCAATATTTACAAAAAGATAACTACCAGAAAACGCAATCATAGCTCTACACTATTTTTGCTCAGTGTGAGCTCCTGGAAGCCCCAATCTCTCTCCTACTGAGAGTGATGAGCCCCATCTATTAGGCACCAAGCCATACCATTGTTAATTACCCACAAAGTTAAGACAAGACTGCACATGAATCAGAATATGATGCACCCCACAACGTAGTTATAATCAGACTACAAAATAAATAGAAGTATCTACCTTAAATACAGCATACAAACAATATTATATACAGTCACAAATCCCTATGACTAAACAATTGGAATATTCCACTGTGTATGGCGGGAAGGCACCGTAAAGCCATCCCAAGTGTATCAGCTCAGTTCAGGACCTATTACGAGAAGGGGGTGGTGGTGGTGGTGGTGGTGGTGGTGGTGGTGTGTGTGTGTGTGTGTGTGTGTGTGTGTGTGTGTGTGTGTGTGTGTGTGTGTGTGTGTGTGTGTGTGCGTGCAGACCACACTGGATATGATGGAGAAAATTAGAGGTCAGCTTTTTTACTACGTTACTGCATTCTCTTTCTTAATTAGTGCTTTAACCTGAATCAGAATCAGGATTATTATCACCAGTGTGTGTCATGAAATTTGTTAACTTAGTAGCAGCAGTTCAATGCAATACATGATAATATAGAAAATAAATAAATAAATCATATTAAGCACATATATGTTTATTGAATAGATTTAAAAATAGTGCATACACAAATAATATGTAGTAAAAAAAAGTGAGGTAGTGTTCATGGGTTCGATGTTCATTTAGGAATTGGATGGCGGGGGAAGAAGCTGTTCCTGAATCAATGAGTGTGTGTCTTCAGGGTTTTGTACCTGATGTTATGGTTATTGTACACAAATGCATTATTGGTGGGCTGTGTTTAACATTATGCTGAAATTGAGTCTGAATTAGAATTAGAATTTTATTTCTTACTTCCATCTCACAACATGAGTAGGTAAAAATCTTTCTGTTGTGTCTCCATCACTATATACAAACAATAAGGAAGGGGAATGTGGGAGGATATTGTCCAAACACTAAGATTGAATACATAATTGTTTTGTATACATGTAAGTACAGTCAGATACACAATCAGATCAATGTGTATGATAAATCTAATGGTCTGGTGAAGGAAGCTGTCCCGGAGCCTGTTGGTCCTGGCCTTAATGCTCTGGTACCATTTGCCAGATGGTAACAGCTGAAACAGTTTGTGGTTGGATGCTGAATTATGAATTCTGATGAGTTATATCAAAAACTGGGATTCACCATCATTTTGTTGTAAGCTGTGAATATGTGATAACATTGCTGGGGACTCAAGTCAACATTTTTAACGACTTCAACTGATGCAGAAATCATAAAAGCAACATTTGAAAAAAAACTGGCAGGAGTTTCAATGATGGGAGCCTCCTGATAACTGACTTTGAAGTGGGACCACATGCTGCTCTGGAAAATGAGCTGCAACAGAATGAACAATACACTGACCCCGAGGTGCTTAAAGGGAAACCCATCCTTTATCTAACCAGGGCTATCATTAGACAATGGACAGAGATCAGCAGTTTATTGCATAGGTAGAAGATAATTAACACATTTGTTCAGTGTGACATAATGCAAAGAGCCCTCTCCCTGAGACAAAACAGCAGCACCATGTGACTCCTGCAGGATGTTAATAAAAGCTTTCCAGGAAATATGAGATGGATTTAAAAACTCCCCGGATTGTTTAAAGAGGCCTGTGGGCAAAGTGAAAAGAATGACACGGAGCCAAGAATGCTGGAATTTTGAAAGAAAAGTGGGGAAATTTTAGAAATGCCGGTTGAGGAAAGAAGGGTTAATATTCTGGATGGAAACTTTCAACAAAGTTGGTTTGGCAGTTGTACAGATTTGACAGCTTGCATTGCACAGAGTCTTTAACGTAGGAAAAAGATCCTAAGGTTGCTTTGATTCTGACAAGGATTATTTTCCACTGAGTCCACCTTTCTGATAGGTATTTTTTTAGTAAATTTTAAGTTGCCTTCAGGCCTTTTCTATTGTTCTTTTAGGAGAGATTTGGAGAGCCCAGCATCTGGGATCTGGTGCTTATGCCACTGAATCCATTCCATAGACCTTCAGCAAACTTGTGGAGCCAGTTTCATCCAAGCCACAGGTCTATGAAAATTGCAATTAACAGCAAAATACTGAAGGCCAGGTCACAGCGCCTGGAAGTGGACTGAAATGAATGAACATTAAAGGATTTTTACCTCCCATCCCATTCTGCCTTGCCAATCTGTTCCCGTTTCTTTCATTATTATCTTTTCTGGCAAGAATGGAAACAAAAAGACAAACCCTTCTTGCCCTGTGCACTCTCAGTAACTTGTAGGACATTGTAATGGTTAACATAATGGATTAATAACCAGATTTCTGAACTATTGATCTCAACTTGAGCCTGAATCCCACCATGGCAAACTGGATTAAAATCTCAAATAGATTTTCAAAACAAAACTGGACTTGGTAATGGTAACAATGTAGCTATTGTATTGCCATGAGATCACTAACTAATGTTTGTTAGGGAAGGAATCAACCAAAGTTCAAAAGTAAATTTAATATCAAAGTACATATATGTCACCATATACAACCCTGAGATTCTTTTTCTTACGGGCACTCACAGTAAATACAAAGAAACACAATAGACTTGATGAAAAACCACACACAAAGATGGCGAGAACAAACTGTGCAAATACAAAAATATAATAATAAATAATAGTGAACGTGAGTTGTGGAGCACTTGAAAGTGAGTCTGTAAGTTATGGAATCAGTTCCGCATTGTGGTGAATGAAGTTATCCACACTGGTTCAGAAGCCTGGTGGTTGAAGGGTAATAACTGTTTCTGAACCTGGTGGTTTGGGATCAAAAGCTTCTGTACCTCATTCAATTGCATCATGTCCTGGATGGTGGAGTCCCTCAAAGATGGATATTGCTTTCTTGTGGTATCATTCCTTGTAGATGTGATCAGAAGCAGGGAGGACTTTTCCTGTGATGGACTGGGTTATACTCCAAACATAAAACTAATTGTAGGAAACAGGTGGAGGCCCAGTAGAACGGGTCTTAGTTTTGTGTTTTACTTTAAGCATGGTGCATACATTTGAACCCATAATCTTATAATCTTTTTAACACTGTCTTGAGATTTTGATGTCATCCAGGTAATACTGAGTGCCTTGTATCACCTGGTCCATAGCGTTCTGCCAGAGTACAGGTGCAGATGCAGACGCTACTCCAAAAATAAGCCTATTACAGCAACAAAGCCCTTTGTGAGAAACACCTTGTGTAGGTTGGCCTCAGCTAAGTGTATTTTATTGAAGTGTTTCCCTCCAGAAAGGTTTGCAAAGATATCCTCTATCCTGGGCAGAGGGTGTAGATCTATTTTCAGTACTGGGTTGATGGTGACTTTTAAATCACCACAGATCCTTACAGACCCATTCTTCTTGGCTACTGGTACCACTGGTGTTGTCCACAGGCTCCACTCAACCTTAGAAAGAATTCCTTCAGACTCCTTGTGATCTAGCTCTATGGTTACTTTATCACGGATGGTATATGGAACTGGATAGACTTTGTAATAGACTGGATAGAACCCATGAATTTTGTCCATTTCTAGCCTTCAGGAAGAGTAAGACGAAGGAACACATACCAATCCTCATAGAGGGATCAGAAGTGGAGAGAGTGAGCAGCTTCAAGTTCCTGGGTGTCAAGATCTCTGAGGATCCAAACCTGGTCCCAACATATCAATACAGTTATAAAGAAGGCAAGACTGCAGCTATACTTTATTAGGAGTTTGAAGAGATTTGGCATGTCAACAAATATACTCAAAAACTTCTGTAGTTGTACCGTGGAGAGCATTCTGACAGGCTGCGTCACTGTCTGGTATGGAGAGGCTACTGCACAGGACTGAAAGAAGCTGCGGAAGGTTGTAAATATTTTGGGCACTAGCCTAAGAAGTACCCAGGACATATTTAGGAAGCTGTGTCTCAGAAGGCACCGTCCATTATTAAGGACCTCCAGCACCCAGGGCATGCCCTTTTCTCACTGTTATCATCAGGTAGGAGATACAGAAGCCTGAAGGCACACACTCAGTGATTCAGGAACAGCTTCTTCCCCTCTGACATCCGATTCCTAAATGGGCACTACCTCACATTCTATAATATACAGTATTTCTGTTTTTGCGCATTTTAAAATAATCTATTCAATATATGTAATTGATTTACTTGCTTATTTATTATTATTTTCTTCTCTCACTCTGCTAGATTATGTATTGCATTGAACTGCTGCTGCTAAGTTAACAAATTTCACGTCACATGCCGGTGATAATAAACCTGATTCTGATTCTGATTTTTAAAAATTTGAATGTCTTCTTCTCTTGTGAAGAGCATGAGCTACTCCAAAAAAAATGCTGCACTTTTTTAACTGGAATGTCTTGCTGCACCTCAGCGATTAGGTAGTCGTCTCGGGTTTGTTCAAAATTTTGTCACCACTGTTATGTTTTGTAATTCCAAACCATAAAAGTAATTACGAGAAAAAAATGAGAGCCCAGGAGAATGTATTTTATTTTTGTTTTTTCCTTAAGTGAGGTGCATAACGTAGTGGCGTAATGACGCATGCTTTTACATATAACCAGTAATGAATTACATAAACAACAAAGAATGCTTTATCAAACAATATATTTACAATATTACTCAAATATTACTGAAATATTAAATATACAACTGTCTGGCCTGTATCCACAACATTTTACAGGCTTGTTCATTCATGGGCTTTGGTGTTTTCATACCAGGCTGTGATAAAGCCAGTCAGGATACTCTATAGAAGTTTGTTAAAGTTCTAAATGACATCCCAAATCTGTGCAAACTTCCAAGAAGGTAGAGACGCTGTCGTACCTTCTTTGAAATGGCACTTATGTGCTGGGTCAGGTCCTCTGAAATGATAGCACCGAGAATTTAATGTTACTTCCTTTTCAACCTCTAATTCCCTGATGATAACTGGCTCATGGACCTCCGGTTTTCTCCTCTTGTAGTCAATAATCAAATCTTTGGATTTGCTGGCTATGAGTGAGGGAGATTTTCAATCTCCCTCCTATATGCTGATTCATCACTACCTTTGGTTTGGCCTACAATAGTGGTGTCATCAGCAAACTTGAATATGGCATTGGAGCTGTGAGCCTCACAGTCATAAGTGTAAAGTGTGTAGAGAAGGGGGCGAAGCACAGTGCCTTGTGGTGCATCTGTGCTGATGGAGATTGTGGAGGAGATGTTATTGCCGATCTGAATTGGCAATGAAGCTGTGCTTAGCCTCACATTCATAAATGTAAAGCGAGTAGAGCAGAGTCTCCATCTGTACATATGAGTGTGGACCCTCCAATGTGGTTTACTTTCAAATACTTCTTCAGTTCAGCAACAATTAATATTATTAATACCTAACAAGTAAAATTTTGCAAATTTCAGAGCTGGATTACTAAACTGTGAATGAATGAAATCTGGATGAGAGCTATGCTTGAAAACTTTATCGAGAGAAAGATATGGTTTAGGTCAGAAATTATATTTGAAAATTGAGCAGGACTCCTGCTATCATTGTCATTCAGTCGTGACTACCTTTTGGCAATGTTGTCACAATCGAAATTAGACAAAGCCAGACTAAAATTAATCAGAACTGGCTGTAGAATTGTACAATTTCCATGCCATTTACCAACACTCATTTGGGCTTGTGGATACAAAGCTCTATTTTAAGGTAGCATGCAGACAGACTACTACAGGAATATTTTATGAGATTAAAACAAAGCACAAGCTCTTTCATGAAATAGGCAGATTCCAGTGCTGGATTATTAGGGCTTCAATGTTTTTGCTTTAACAAATAAAGTACCCAAGAAAGCCAATATGAAAATATTTTTGGCAACAATAGAACTCCATGTTGACAAAACATTTCTGCTATGCATTTTGAAAACAAAATGAATGGCATTTCGATTCTGTTTTTATGAACTCTACTGACATACCATGTTTGTCTTGAGACATACATAATGATATTCTTTTTATTTATTGAGATACGGCATGGAATAGGCCCTTCTGGCCCTTTGAGCTACACGGCTCAACAATCTTCCAACTTAATCCTCGGACAATTTATACTGACAAATTAACCAACCAACTGGTACGTCTTTGGAATGTGGGAGAAATCCAGAGCACCCAGGGGACAACCATGTGGTCATGGGGAGAACGTACAAAACTCTTTACAGGCAGCGGTGGGTTGTGCAAACCACTACACTGCCATGCTGCCCTGGCATGAATGATAGTTAAAGGAATTAAATAGGAAAATGAAGGAGAAACAAAATGTGTTTGCAAAAGAAAATGAAGATTCTGTCAAGGAAATAATTAAGGTATAGCCTGATCTAGTCCATTGCCATTATATTAATAATTGCAGTTTTGTTGCACTAAATTTTGACAATAGAGTGAGAGCTTTGTTAAAAAAACAGACCTTTTCTGGTTTGCCACCAGGGACAAATAGTTTCCACAGGGTTCTGTGTTGGAACAGCTTCTAAGCACATTATACGTCAAGAATTGATGGCTTTGTGGACAAGGTTGCGGACAATATGAAGGTGGGTGGAGGGGCTGGTAGTGTTGAGGCAGCAGGGAGTCCACAGAACGATTTAGACAGAGTAGGTGAATAGGCAAAGAAGTGGCAAAGGAAATGGAGTGAAGGGGAAAGTGGCGCCTGTCTACATGCTCCATCGGTTGACATCTGGATAGACAACAAAACCATATATTTTACTTCTTTTATGTTTATTAAAACATAAAAATTTGACTTGAATTTAATTGAACCACATCAATTGAATCACATTCAATTTTCACCTTGAATTGATTCTAGAACTGTTGGAGTCTGTAATTTGCAGTTTGGAGATTGTTTGCGTGTTTCAGCACTCTGAGGTCTTCAAGAAGATTCTGGGAGAAAGAAGCAAAACAGACAAACCTTATGGCGGGAAGACTGCAAGCTAAAGTTCAACTCCATTTCACTGGTTAACGTGACAAAAGAGAGTCACACATCAAGGAAAATGTGGAAGGTGAGTGGTGGCTGCCTCACTTTTGATCAATGGTGGGATCATTCTGCTGTTGGTAGAGGGGAGACTGCCTGTTGATCACTGGTGGGATCGCTCTGCTACAGAGAGGGGAGACTGCCTTTTGATCACTGGTGGGAGCACTCTGTTATCAGAGAGGGGAGACTGCCTTTTGATCACTGGTGGGATCGCTCTGCTATGGAGAGGGGAGACTGCCTTTTGATCACTGGTGGGATCGCTCTGCTGTTGGTAGAGGGGAGACTGCCATTTGATCACTGGTGGGATCGCTCTGCTACGGAGAGGGGAGACTGCCTTTTGATCACTGGTGGGATCGCTCTGCTATGGAGAGGGGAGACTGCCTTTTGATCACTGGTGGGAGCACTCTGTTATGGAGAGGGGAGACTGCCTTTTGATCACTGCTGGGAGCACTCTGTTATCAGAGAGGGGAGACTGCCTTTTAATCACTGGTGGGATCGCTCTGCTACGGAGAGGGGAGACTGCCTTTTGATCACTGGTGGGATCGCTCTGCTATGGAGAGGAGAGACTGCCTTTTGATCACTGGTGGTATCATTCTGCTACAGAGAGGAGAGACTGCCTTTTGATCACTGGTGGGATCGCTCTGCTATGGAGAGGGGTGACTGCCTTTTGATCACTGGTGGGATCGCTCTGCTGTTGGTAGAGGGGAGACTGCCTTTTGATCACTGGTGGGACCGCTCTGCTACGGAGAGGGGACACTGCCTTTTGATCACTGGTGGGATCGCTCTGCTACGGAGAGGGGAGACTGCCTTTTGATCACTGGTGGGATCGCTCTGCTACGGAGAGGGGAAACTGCCTTTTGATCACTGGTGGGAGCACTCTGTTATCAGAGAGGGGAGACTGCCTTTTGATCACTGGTGGGATCGCTCTGCTATGGAGAGGAGAGACTGCCTTTTGATCACTGGTGGGAACATTCTGCTACAGAGAGGAGAGACGGCCATTTGATCACTGGTGGGATCGCTCTGCTACGGAGAGGGGAGACTGCCTTTTGATCACTGGTGGGATCGCTCTGCTACGGAGAGGGGAAACTGCCTTTTGATCACTGGTGGGAGCACTCTGTTATCAGAGAGGGGAGACTGCCTTTTGATCACTGGTGGGATCACTCTGCTACAGAGAGGGGAGACTGCCTTTTGATCACTGGTGGGATCGCTCTGCTACGGAGAGGGGAAACTGCCTTTTGATCACTGGTGGGAGCACTCTGTTATCAGAGAGGGGAGACTGCCTTTTGATCACTGGTGGGATCGCTCTGCTATGGAGAGGAGAGACTGCCTTTTGATCACTGGTGGTATCATTCAGATACAGAGAGGAGAGACTGCCTTTTGATCACTGGTGGGATCGCTCTGCTATGGAGAGGGGTGACTGCCTTTTGATCACTGGTGGGATCGCTCTGCTGTTGGTAGAGGGGAGACTGCCTTTTGATCACTGGTGGGACCGCTCTGCTACGGAGAGGGGACACTGCCTTTTGATCACTGGTGGGATCGCTCTGCTACGGAGAGGGGAGACTGCCTTTTGATCACTGGTGGGATCGCTCTGCTACGGAGAGGGGAAACTGCCTTTTGATCACTGGTGGGAGCACTCTGTTATCAGAGAGGGGAGACTGCCTTTTGATCACTGGTGGGAACATTCTGCTACAGAGAGGAGAGACGGCCATTTGATCACTGGTGGGATCGCTCTGCTACGGAGAGGGGAGACTGCCTTTTGATCACTGGTGGGATCGCTCTGCTACGGAGAGGGGAAACTGCCTTTTGATCACTGGTGGGAGCACTCTGTTATCAGAGAGGGGAGACTGCCTTTTGATCACTGGTGGGATCACTCTGCTACAGAGAGGGGAGACTGCCTTTTGATCACTGGTGGGATCGCTCTGCTATGGAGAGGAGAGACTGCCTTTTGATCACTGGTGGTATCATTCTGCTACAGAGAGGAGAGACTGCCTTTTGATCACTGGTGGGATCGCTCTGCTATGGAGAGGGGTGACTGCCTTTTGATCACTGGTGGGATCGCTCTGCTGTTGGTAGAGGGGAGACTGCCTTTTGATCACTGGTGGGACCGCTCTGCTACGGAGAGGGGACACTGCCTTTTGATCACTGGTGGGATCGCTCTGCTACGGAGAGGGGAGACTGCCTTTTGATCACTGGTGGGATCGCTCTGCTACGGAGAGGGGAAACTGCCTTTTGATCACTGGTGGGAGCACTCTGTTATCAGAGAGGGGAGACTGCCTTTTGATCACTGGTGGGATCGCTCTGCTATGGAGAGGAGAGACTGCCTTTTGATCACTGGTGGGAACATTCTGCTACAGAGAGGAGAGACGGCCATTTGATCACTGGTGGGATCGCTCTGCTACGGAGAGGGGAGACTGCCTTTTGATCACTGGTGGGATCGCTCTGCTACGGAGAGGGGAAACTGCCTTTTGATCACTGGTGGGAGCACTCTGTTATCAGAGAGGGGAGACTGCCTTTTGATCACTGGTGGGATCACTCTGCTACAGAGAGGGGAGACTGCCTTTTGATCACTGGTGGGATCGCTCTGCTATGGAGAGGAGAGACTGCCTTTTGATCACTGGTGGTATCATTCTGCTACAGAGAGGAGAGACTGCCTTTTGATCACTGGTGGGATCGCTCTGCTATGGAGAGGGGTGACTGCCTTTTGATCACTGGTGGGATCGCTCTGCTGTTGGTAGAGGGGAGACTGCCTTTTGATCACTGGTGGGACCGCTCTGCTACGGAGAGGGGACACTGCCTTTTGATCACTGGTGGGATCGCTCTGCTACGGAGAGGGGAGACTGCCTTTTGATCACTGGTGGGATCGCTCTGCTACGGAGAGGGGAAACTGCCTTTTGATCACTGGTGGGAGCACTCTGTTATCAGAGAGGGGAGACTGCCTTTTGATCACTGGTGGGATCGCTCTGCTATGGAGAGGAGAGACTGCCTTTTGATCACTGGTGGGAACATTCTGCTACAGAGAGGAGAGACGGCCATTTGATCACTGGTGGGATCGCTCTGCTACGGAGAGGGGAGACTGCCTTTTGATCACTGGTGGGATCGCTCTGCTACGGAGAGGGGAAACTGCCTTTTGATCACTGGTGGGAGCACTCTGTTATCAGAGAGGGGAGACTGCCTTTTGATCACTGGTGGGATCACTCTGCTACAGAGAGGGGAGACTGCCTTTTGATCACTGGTGGGATCGCTCTGCTACGGAGAGGGGAAACTGCCTTTTGATCACTGGTGGGAGCACTCTGTTATCAGAGAGGGGAGACTGCCTTTTGATCACTGGTGGGATCGCTCTGCTATGGAGAGGAGAGACTGCCTTTTGATCACTGGTGGTATCATTCTGCTACAGAGAGGAGAGACTGCCTTTTGATCACTGGTGGGATCGCTCTGCTATGGAGAGGGGTGACTGCCTTTTGATCACTGGTGGGATCGCTCTGCTGTTGGTAGAGGGGAGACTGCCTTTTGATCACTGCTGGGACCGCTCTGCTACGGAAAGGGGACACTGCCTTTTGATCACTGGTGGGATCGCTCTGCTACGGAGAGGGGAGACTGCCTTTTGATCACTGGTGGGATCGCTCTGCTACGGAGAGGGGAAACTGCCTTTTGATCACTGGTGGGAGCACTCTGTTATCAGAGAGGGGAGACTGCCTTTTGATCACTGGTGGGATCGCTCTGCTATGGAGAGGAGAGACTGCCTTTTGATCACTGGTGGGAACATTCTGCTACAGAGAGGAGAGACGGCCATTTGATCACTGGTGGGATCGCTCTGCTACGGAGAGGGGAGACTGCCTTTTGATCACTGGTGGGATCGCTCTGCTACGGAGAGGGGAAACTGCCTTTTGATCACTGGTGGGAGCACTCTGCTACAGAGAGGGGAGACTGCCTTTTGATCACTGGTGGGATCGCTCTGCTACGGAGAGGGGAAACTGCCTTTTGATCACTGGTGGGAGCACTCTGTTATCAGAGAGGGGAGACTGCCTTTTGATCACTGGTGGGAACATTCTGCTACAGAGAGGAGAGACGGCCATTTGATCACTGGTGGGATCGCTCTGCTACGGAGAGGGGAGACTGCCTTTTGATCACTGGTGGGATCGCTCTGCTACGGAGAGGGGAAACTGCCTTTTGATCACTGGTGGGAGCACTCTGTTATCAGAGAGGGGAGACTGCCTTTTGATCACTGGTGGGATCGCTCTGCTATGGAGAGGGGAGACTGCCTTTTGATCACTGGTGGGATCATTCTGCTACAGAGAGGGGAGACTGCCTTATGATCACTGGTGGGATCGCTCTGCTGTTGGTAGAGGGGAGACTGCCATTTGATCACTGGTGGGATCGCTCTGCTACGGAGAGGGGAGACTGCCTTTTGATCACTGGTGGGATCGCTCTGCTATGGAGAGGGGAGACTGCCTTTTGATCACTGGTGGGAGCACTCTGTTATGGAGAGGGGAGACTGCCTTTTGATCACTGCTGGGAGCACTCTGTTATCAGAGAGGGGAGACTGCCTTTTAATCACTGGTGGGATCGCTCTGCTACGGAGAGGGGAGACTGCCTTTTGATCACTGGTGGGATCGCTCTGCTATGGAGAGGAGAGACTGCCTTTTGATCACTGGTGGTATCATTCTGCTACAGAGAGGAGAGACTGCCTTTTGATCACTGGTGGGATCGCTCTGCTATGGAGAGGGGTGACTGCCTTTTGATCACTGGTGGGATCATTCTGCTACAGAGAGGGGAGACTGCCTTTTGATCACTGGTGGGATCGCTCTGCTGTTGGTAGAGGGGAGACTGCCTTTTGATCACTGGTGGGAACATTCTGCTACAGAGAGGAGAGACGGCCTTTTGATCACTGGTGGGATCGCTCTGCTACGGAGAGGGGAGACTGCCTTTTGATCACTGGTGGGATCGCTCTGATACGGAGAGGGGAAACTGCCTTTTGATCACTGGTGGGAGCACTCTGTTATCAGAGAGGGGAGACTGCCTTTTGATCACTGGTGGGATCACTCTGCTACAGAGAGGGGAGACTGCCTTTTGATCACTGGTGGGATCGCTCTGCTACGGAGAGGGGAAACTGCCTTTTGATCACTGGTGGGAGCACTCTGTTATCAGAGAGGGGAGACTGCCTTTTGATCACTGGTGGGATCGCTCTGCTATGGAGAGGAGAGACTGCCTTTTGATCACTGGTGGGAACATTCTGCTACAGAGAGGAGAGACGGCCTTTTGATCACTGGTGGGAGCACTCTGTTATCAGAGAGGGGAGACTGCCTTTTGATCACTGGTGGGATCGCTCTGCTACGGAGAGGGGAAACTGCCTTTTGATCACTGGTGGGAGCACTCTGTTATCAGAGAGGGGAGACTGCATTTGGATCACTGGTGGGATCGCTCTGCTATGCAGAGGGGAGACTGCCTTTTGATCACTGGTGGGATCGCTCTGCTACGGAGAGGGGAGACTGCCTTTTGATCACTGGTGGGATCGCTCTGCTGCGGAGAGGGGAGACTGCCTTTTGATCACTGGTGGGATCATTCTGCTATTGGTAGAGGGGAGACTGCCTTTTGAACACTGGTGGGATCGCTCTGCTATGGGGAGGGGAGAATGCCTTTTGATGACTGGTGGGATCACTCTGCTACGGAGAGGGGAGACTGCCTTTTGATCACTGGTGGGATCGTTCTGCTACGGAGAGGGGAAACTGCCTTTTGATCACTGGTCGGATCTCTCTGCTACGGAGAGGGGAAACTGCCTTTTGATCACTGGTGGGATCGCTCTGCTATGCAGAGGGGAGACTGCCTTTAGATCACTGGTGGGATCGCTCTGCTATGGAGAGGGGAGACTGCCTTTTGATCACTGGTGGGAGCACTCTGCTACGGAGAGGGGAGACTGCCTTTTGATCACTGGTGGGATAGCTCTGCTACGGAGAGAGGAGACTGCCTTTTGATCACTGGTGGGATCGCTCTGCTACGGAGAGGGGAGACTGCCTTTTGATCACTGGTGGGATCGCTCTGCTACGGAGAGGGGAGACTGCCTTTTGATCACTGGTGGGATCGCTCTGCTATGGAGAGGGGAGACTGCCTTTTGATCACTGGTGGGAACACTCTGTTATGGAGAGGGGAGACTGCCTTTTGATCACTGGTGGGAGCACTCTGTTATCAGAGACGGGAGACTGCCTTTTGATCACTGGTGGGATCGCTCTGCTACGGAGAGGGGAGACTGCCTTTTGATCACGGGTGGGAGCACTCTGTTATCAGAGAGGGGAGACTGCCTTTTGATCACTGGAGGGATCGCTCTGCTATGGAGAGGAGAGACTGCCTTTTGATCACTGGTGGGATCATTCTGCTACAGAGAGGAGAGACTGCCTTTTGATCACTGGTGGAATCGCTCTGCTACGGAGAGGTGAGACTGCCTTTTGATCACTGGTGGGATCGCTCTGCTATGGAGAGGGGAGACTGCCTTTTGATCACTGGTGGGATCATTCTGCTACAGAGAGGGGAGACTGCCTTTTGATCACTGGTGGGATCGCTCTGCTGTTGGTAGAGGGGAGACTGCCATTTGATCACTGGTGGGATCGCTCTGCTACGGAGAGGGGAGACTGCCTTTTGATCACTGGTGGGATCGCTCTGCTATGGAGAGGGGAGACTGCCTTTTGATCACTGGTGGGAGCACTCTGTTATGGAGAGGGGAGACTGCCTTTTGATCACTGCTGGGAGCACTCTGTTATCAGAGAGGGGAGACTGCCTTTTAATCACTGGTGGGATCGCTCTGCTACGGAGAGGGGAGACTGCCTTTTGATCACTGGTGGGATCGCTCTGCTATGGAGAGGAGAGACTGCCTTTTGATCACTGGTGGTATCATTCTGCTACAGAGAGGAGAGACTGCCTTTTGATCACTGGTGGGATCGCTCTGCTATGGAGAGGGGTGACTGCCTTTTGATCACTGGTGGGATCATTCTGCTACAGAGAGGGGAGACTGCCTTTTGATCACGGGTGGGATCGCTCTGCTGTTGGTAGAGGGGAGACTGCCTTTTGATCACTGGTGGGAACATTCTGCTACAGAGAGGAGAGACGGCCTTTTGATCACTGGTGGGATCGCTCTGCTACGGAGAGGGGAGACTGCCTTTTGATCACTGGTGGGATCGCTCTGCTACGGAGAGGGAAACTGCCTTTTGATCACTGGTGGGAGCACTCTGTTATCAGAGAGGGGAGACTGCCTTTTGATCACTGGTGGGATCACTCTGCTACAGAGAGGGGAGACTGCCTTTTGATCACTGGTGGGATCGCTCTGCTACGAAGAGGGGAAACTGCCTTTTGATCACTGGTGGGAGCACTCTGTTATCAGAGAGGGGAGACTGCCTTTTGATCACTGGTGGGATCGCTCTGCTATGTAGAGGAGAGACTGCCTTTTGATCACTGGTGGGAACATTCTGCTACAGAGAGGAGAGATGGCCTTTTGATCACTGGTGGGATCGCTCTGCTACGGAGAGGGGAAACTGCCTTTTGATCACTGGTGGGAGCACTCTGTTATCAGAGAGGGGAGACTGCATTTGGATCACTGGTGGGATCGCTCTGCTATGCAGAGGGGAGACTGCCTTTTGATCACTGGTGGGATCGCTCTGCTACGGAGAGGGGAGACTGCCTTTTGATCACTGGTGGGATCGCTCTGCTGCGGAGAGGGGAGACTGCCTTTTGATCACTGGTGGGATCATTCTGCTATTGGTAGAGGGGAGACTGCCTTTTGAACACTGGTGGGATCGCTCTGCTATGGGGAGGGGAGAATGCCTTTTGATCACTGGTGGGATCACTCTGCTACGGAGAGGGGAGACTGCCTTTTGATCACTGGTGGGATCGCTCTGCTACGGAGAGGGGAGACTGCCTTTTGATCACTGGTCGGATCTCTCTGCTACGGAGAGCGGAGACTGCCTTTTGATCACTGGTGGGATCGTTCTGCTACGGAGAGGGGAGACTGCCTTTTGATCACTGGTGGGATCGCTCTGCTATGGAGAGGGGAGACTGCCTTTTGATCACTGGTGGGATAGCTCTGCTACGGAGAGGGGAAACTGCCTTTTGATCACTGGTGGGAGCACTCTGTTATCAGAGAGGGGAGACTGCCTTTTGATCACTGGTGGGATCGCTCTGCTAAGGAGAGGAGAGACTGCCTTTTGATCACTGGTGGAAACATTCTGCTACAGAGAGGAGAGCCTGCCTTTTGATCACTGGTGGGATCGCTCTGCTACGGAGAGGGGAGACTGCCTTTTGATCACTGGTGGGATCGCTCTGCTACGGAGAGGGGAAACTGCCTTTTGATCACTGGTGGGAGCACTCTGTTATCAGAGAGGGGAGACTGCCTTTTGATCACTGGTGGGATCGCTCTGCTATGCAGAGGGGAGACTGCCTTTTGATCACTGGTGGGATCGCTCTGCTACGGAGAGGGGAGACTGCCTTTTGATCACTGGTGGGATCGCTCTGCTGCGGAGAGGGGAGACTGCCTTTTGATCACTGGTGGGATCATTCTGCTGTTGGTAGAGGGGAGACTGCCTTTTGAACACTGGTGGGATCGCTCTGCTACGGAGAGGGGACACTGCCTTTTGATCACTGGTGGGATCGCTCTGCTGCGGAGAGGGGAGACTGCCTTTTGATCACTGGTGGGATCATTCTGCTGCGGAGAGGGGAGACTGCCTTTTGATCACTGGTGGGATCGCTCTGCTACGGAGAGGGGAGACTGCCTTTTGATCACTGGTGGGATCACTCTGCTATGGAGAGGGGAGACTGCCTTTTGATCACTGGTGGGATCGCTCTGCTACGGAGAGTGGAGACTGCCTTTTGATCACTGGTGGGAGCACTCTGTTATCAGAGAGGGGAGACTGCCTTTTGATCACTGGTGGGATCGCTATGCTATGGAGAGGGGAGACTGCCTTTTGATCACTGGTGGGAGCACTCTGTTATGGAGAGGGGAGACTGCCTTTTGATCACTGGTGGGAGCACTCTGTTATCAGACAGGGGAGACTGCCTTTTGATCACTGGTGGGATCGCTCTGCTACGGAGAGGTGAGACTGCCTTTTGATCACTGGTGGGTGCACTCTGTTATCAGAGAGGGGAGACTGCCTTTTGATCACTGGTGGGATCGTTCTGCTACGGAGAGGGGTGACTGCCTTTTCATCACTGGTGGGATCGCTCTGCTGCGGAGAGGGGAGACTGCCTTTTGATAACTGGTGGGATCGCTCTGCTATGCAGAGGGGAGACTGCCTTTTGATCACTGGTGGGATCGCTCTGCTACGGAGAGGGGAGACTGCCTTTTGATCACTGGTGGGATCGTTCTGCTACGGAGAGGGGACACTGCCTTTTGATCACTGGTGGGATCGTTCTGCTACGGAGAGGGGAGACTGCCTTTTGATCACTGGTGGGATCGCTCTGCTGCGGAGAGGGGAGACTGCCTTTTGATCACTGGTGGGATCATTCTGCTATGGAGAGGGGAGACTGCCTTTTGATCACTGGTGGGATCATTCTGCTACAGAGAGGGGAGACTGCCTTTTGATCACTGGTGGGATCGCTCTGCTGTTGGTAGAGGGGAGACTGCCATTTGATCACTGGTGGGATCGCTCTGCTACGGAGAGGGGAGACTGCCTTTTGATCACTGGTGGGATCGCTCTGCTATGGAGAGGGGAGACTGCCTTTTGATCACTGGTGGGAGCACTCTGTTATGGAGAGGGGAGACTGCCTTTTGATCACTGCTGGGAGCACTCTGTTATCAGAGAGGGGAGACTGCCTTTTAATCACTGGTGGGATCGCTCTGCAACGGAGAGGGGAGACTGCCTTTTGATCACTGGTGGGATCGCTCTGCTATGGAGAGGAGAGACTGCCTTTTGATCACTGGTGGTATCATTCTGCTACAGAGAGGAGAGACTGCCTTTTGATCACTGGTGGGATCGCTCTGCTATGGAGAGGGGTGACTGCCTTTTGATCACTGGTGGGATCATTCTGCTACAGAGAGGGGAGACTGCCTTTTGATCACGGGTGGGATCGCTCTGCTGTTGGTAGAGGGGAGACTGCCTTTTGATCACTGGTGGGAACATTCTGCTACAGAGAGGAGAGACGGCCTTTTGATCACTGGTGGGATCGCTCTGCTACGGAGAGGGGAGACTGCCTTTTGATCACTGGTGGGATCGCTCTGCTACGGAGAGGGAAACTGCCTTTTGATCACTGGTGGGAGCACTCTGTTATCAGAGAGGGGAGACTGCCTTTTGATCACTGGTGGGATCACTCTGCTACAGAGAGGGGAGACTGCCTTTTGATCACTGGTGGGATCGCTCTGCTACGAAGAGGGGAAACTGCCTTTTGATCACTGGTGGGAGCACTCTGTTATCAGAGAGGGGAGACTGCCTTTTGATCACTGGTGGGATCGCTCTGCTATGGAGAGGAGAGACTGCCTTTTGATCACTGGTGGGAACATTCTGCTACAGAGAGGAGAGATGGCCTTTTGATCACTGGTGGGATCGCTCTGCTACGGAGAGGGGAAACTGCCTTTTGATCACTGGTGGGAGCACTCTGTTATCAGAGAGGGGAGACTGCATTTGGATCACTGGTGGGATCGCTCTGCTATGCAGAGGGGAGACTGCCTTTTGATGACTGGTGGGATCGCTCTGCTACGGAGAGGGGAGACTGCCTTTTGATCACTGGTGGGATCGCTCTGCTGCGGAGAGGGGAGACTGCCTTTTGATCACTGGTGGGATCATTCTGCTATTGGTAGAGGGGAGACTGCCTTTTGAACACTGGTGGGATCGCTCTGCTATGGGGAGGGGAGAATGCCTTTTGATCACTGGTGGGATCACTCTGCTACGGAGAGGGGAGACTGCCTTTTGATCACTGGTGGGATCGTTCTGCTACGGAGAGGGGAGACTGCCTTTTGATCACTGGTGGGATCGCTCTGCTACGGAGAGGGGAGACTGCCTTTTGATCACTGGTCGGATCTCTCTGCTACGGAGAGCGGAGACTGCCTTTTGATCACTGGTGGGATCGTTCTGCTACGGAGAGGGGAGACTGCCTTTTGATCACTGGTGGGATCGCTCTGCTATGGAGAGGGGAGACTGCCTTTTGATCACTGGTGGGATAGCTCTGCTACGGAGAGGGGAAACTGCCTTTTGATCACTGGTGGGAGCACTCTGTTATCAGAGAGGGGAGACTGCCTTTTGATCACTGGTGGGATCGCTCTGCTAAGGAGAGGAGAGACTGCCTTTTGATCACTGGTGGAAACATTCTGCTACAGAGAGGAGAGCCTGCCTTTTGATCACTGGTGGGATCGCTCTGCTACGGAGAGGGGAGACTGCCTTTTGATCACTGGTGGGATCGCTCTGCTACGGAGAGGGGAAACTGCCTTTTGATCACTGGTGGGAGCACTCTGTTATCAGAGAGGGGAGACTGCCTTTTGATCACTGGTGGGATCGCTCTGCTATGCAGAGGGGAGACTGCCTTTTGATCACTGGTGGGATCGCTCTGCTACGGAGAGGGGAGACTGCCTTTTGATCACTGGTGGGATCGCTCTGCTGCGGAGAGGGGAGACTGCCTTTTGATCACTGGTGGGATCATTCTGCTGTTGGTAGAGGGGAGACTGCCTTTTGAACACTGGTGGGATCGCTCTGCTACGGAGAGGGGACACTGCCTTTTGATCACTGGTGGGATCGCTCTGCTGCGGAGAGGGGAGACTGCCTTTTGATCACTGGTGGGATCATTCTGCTGCGGAGAGGGGAGACTGCCTTTTGATCACTGGTGGGATCGCTCTGCTACGGAGAGGGGAGACTGCCTTTTGATCACTGGTGGGATCACTCTGCTATGGAGAGGGGAGACTGCCTTTTGATCACTGGTGGGATCGCTCTGCTACGGAGAGTGGAGACTGCCTTTTGATCACTGGTGGGAGCACTCTGTTATCAGAGAGGGGAGACTGCCTTTTGATCACTGGTGGGATCGCTATGCTATGGAGAGGGGAGACTGCCTTTTGATCACTGGTGGGAGCACTCTGTTATGGAGAGGGGAGACTGCCTTTTGATCACTGGTGGGAGCACTCTGTTATCAGACAGGGGAGACTGCCTTTTGATCACTGGTGGGATCGCTCTGCTACGGAGAGGTGAGACTGCCTTTTGATCACTGGTGGGTGCACTCTGTTATCAGAGAGGGGAGACTGCCTTTTGATCACTGGTGGGATCGTTCTGCTACGGAGAGGGGTGACTGCCTTTTCATCACTGGTGGGATCGCTCTGCTGCGGAGAGGGGAGACTGCCTTTTGATAACTGGTGGGATCGCTCTGCTATGCAGAGGGGAGACTGCCTTTTGATCACTGGTGGGATCGCTCTGCTACGGAGAGGGGAGACTGCCTTTTGATCACTGGTGGGATCGTTCTGCTACGGAGAGGGGACACTGCCTTTTGATCACTGGTGGGATCGTTCTGCTACGGAGAGGGGAGACTGCCTTTTGATCACTGGTGGGATCGCTCTGCTGCGGAGAGGGGAGACTGCCTTTTGATCACTGGTGGGATCATTCTGCTGTTGGTAGAGGGGAGACTGCCTTTTGATCACTGGTGGGATCATTCTGCTGTTGGTAGAGGGGAGACTGCCTTTTGATCACTGGTGGGATCGCTCTGCTACGGAGAGGGGAGACTGCCTTTTGATCACTGGTGGGATCGTTCTGCTGCAGGAGAGGGGAGACTGTCTTTTGATCACTGGTGGGATCTCTCTGCTACGGAGAGGGGAGACGGCCTTTAGATCACTGGTGGGATCGCTCTGCTACGGAGAGGGGACACTGCCTTTTGATCACTGGTGGGATCGCTCTGCTACGGAGAGGGGAGACTGCCTTTTGATCACTGGCGGGATTGCTCTGCTGCGGAGAGGGGAGACTGCGTTTTGATCACTGGTGGGATCATTCTGCTGTTGGTAGAGGGGAGACTGCCTTTTGATCACTGGTGGGATCGCTCTGCTACGGAGAGGGGAGACTGCCTTTTGATCACTGGTGGGATCGTTCTGCTGCAGGAGAGGGGAGACAGTCTTTTGATCACTGGTGGGATCTCTCTGCTACGGAGAGGGGAGACGGCCTTTAGATCACTGGTGGGATCGTTCTGCTACGGAGAGGGGAGACTGCCTTTTGATCACTGGTGGGATCGCTCTGCTACGGAGAGGGGAGACTGCCTTTTGATCACTGGTGGGATCGTTCTGCTACAGAGAGGGGAGACTGCCTTTTGATCACTGGTGGGATCGCTCTGCTACGGAGAGGGGAGACTGCCTTTGGATCACTGGTGGGATCGTTCTGCTACAGAGAGGGGACACTGCCTTTTGATCACTGGTGGGATCGCTCTGCTACGGAGAGGGGAGACGGCCTTTAGATCACTGGTGGGATCGCTCTGCTACGGAGAGGGGACACTGCCTTTTGATCACTGGTGGGATCGCTCTGCTACGGAGAGGGGAGACTGCCTTTTGATCACTGGTGGGATCGCTCTGCTACGGAGAGGGGAAACTGCCTTTTGATCACTGGTGGGAGCACTCTGTTATCAGAGAGGGGAGACTGCCTTTTGATCACTGGTGGGATAGCTCTGCTATGGAGAGGAGAGACTGCCTTTTGATCACTGGTGGGAACATTCTGCTACAGAGAGGAGAGACGGCCTTTTGATCACTGGTGGGATCACTCTGCTACAGAGAGGGGAGACTGCCTTTTGATCACTGGTGGGATCGCTCTGCTACGGAGAGGGGAAACTGCCTTTTGATCACTGGTGGGAGCACTCTGTTATCAGAGAGGGGAGACTGCCTTTTGATCACTGGTGGGATCGCTCTGCTATGGAGAGGAGAGACTGCCTTTTGATCACTGGTGGGAACATTCTGCTACAGAGAGGAGAGACGGCCTTTTGATCACTGGTGAGCTCGCTCTGCTGCGGAGAGGGGAGACTGCCTTTTGATCACTGGTGGGAGTGCTCTGCTACGGAGAGGGGAAACTGCCTTTTGATCACTGGTGGGAGCACTCTGTTATCAGAGAGGGGAGAATGCCTTTTGATCACTGGTGGGATCGCTCTGCTATGCAGAGGGGAGACTGCCTTTTGATCACTGGTGGGATCGCTCTGCTACGGAGAGGGGAGACTGCCTTTTGATCACTGGTGGGATCGCTCTGCTGCGGAGAGGGGAGACTGCCTTTTGATCACTGGTGGGATCATTCTGCTATTGGTAGAGGGGAGACTGCCTTTTGAACACTGGTGGGATCGCTCTGCTATGGGGAGGGGAGAATGCCTTTTGATCACTGGTGGGATCATTCTGCTGTTGGTAGAGGGGAGACTGCCTTTTGATCACTGGTGGGATCGCTCTGCTACGGAGAGGGGAGACTGCCTTTTGATCACTGGTGGGATCGTTCTGCTGCAGGAGAGGGGAGACTGTCTTTTGATCACTGGTGGGATCTCTCTGCTACGGAGAGGGGAGACGGCCTTTAGATCACTGGTGGGATCACTCTGCTACGGAGAGGGGACACTGCCTTTTGATCACTGGTGGGATCGCTCTGCTACGGAGAGGGGAGACTGCCTTTTGATCACTGGTGGGATCGCTCTGCTGCGGAGAGGGGAGACTGCCTTTTGATCACTGGTGGGATCATTCTGCTGTTGGTAGAGGGGAGACTGCCTTTTGATCACTGGTGGGATCGCTCTGCTACGGAGAGGGGAGACTGCGTTTTGATCACTGGTGGGATCGTTCTGCTGCAGGAGAGGGGAGACTGTCTTTTGATCACTGGTGGGATCTCTCTGCTACGGAGAGGGGAGACGGCCTTTAGATCACTGGTGGGATCGCTCTGCTACGGAGAGGGGAGACTGCCTTTTGATCACTGGTGGGATCATTCTGCTGTTGGTAGAGGGGAGACTGCCTTTTGATCACTGGTGGGATCGTTCTGCTGCAGGAGAGGGGAGACTGCCTTTTGATCACTGGTGGGATCATTCTGCTGTTGGTAGAGGGGAGACTGCCTTTTGATCACTGGTGGGATCGCTCTGCTACGGAGAGGGGAGACTGCCTTTTGATCACTGGTGGGATCGTTCTGCTGCAGGAGAGGGGAGACTGTCTTTTGATCACTGGTGGGATCTCTCTGCTACGGAGAGGGGAGACGGCCTTTAGATCACTGGTGGGATCGCTCTGCTACGGAGAGGGGACACTGCCTTTTGATCACTGGTGGGATCGCTCTGCTACGGAGAGGGGAGACTGCCTTTTGATCACTGGTGGGATCGCTCTGCTGCGGAGAGGGGAGACTGCCTTTTGATCACTGGTGGGATCATTCTGCTGTTGGTAGAGGGGAGACTGCCTTTTGATCACTGGTGGGATCGCTCTGCTACGGAGAGGGGAGACTGCCTTTTGATCACTGGTGGGATCGTTCTGCTGCAGGAGAGGGGAGACTGTCTTTTGATCACTGGTGGGATCTCTCTGCTACGGAGAGGGGAGACGGCCTTTAGATCACTGGTGGGATCGTTCTGCTACGGAGAGGGGAGACTGCCTTTTGATCACTGGTGGGATCGCTCTGCTACGGAGAGGGGAGACTGCCTTTTGATCACTGGTGGGATCGTTCTGCTACAGAGAGGGGAGACTGCCTTTTGATCACTGGTGGGATCGCTCTGCTACGGAGAGGGGAGACTGCCTTTGGATCACTGGTGGGATCGTTCTGCTACAGAGAGGGGACACTGCCTTTTGATCACTGGTGGGATCGCTCTGCTACGGAGGGGGGAGACGGCCTTTAGATCACTGGTGGGATCGCTCTGCTACGGAGAGGGGACACTGCCTTTTGATCACTGGTGGGATCGCTCTGCTACGGAGAGGGGAGACTGACTTTTGATCACTGGTGGGATCGCTCTGCTACGGAGAGGGGAAACTGCCTTTTGATCACTGGTGGGAGCACTCTGTTATCAGAGAGGGGAGACTGCCTTTTGATCACTGGTGGGATAGCTCTGCTATGGAGAGGAGAGACTGCCTTTTGATCACTGGTGGGAACATTCTGCTACAGAGAGGAGAGACGGCCTTTTGATCACTGGTGGGATCACTCTGCTACAGAGAGGGGAGACTGCCTTTTGATCACTGGTTGGATCGCTCTGCTACGGAGAGGGGAAACTGCCTTTTGATCACTGGTGGGAGCACTCTGTTATCAGAGAGGGGAGACTGCCTTTTGATCACTGGTGGGATCGCTCTGCTATGGAGAGGAGAGACTGCCTTTTGATCACTGGTGGGAACATTCTGCTACAGAGAGGAGAGACGGCCTTTTGATCACTGGTGAGATCGCTCTGCTGCGGAGAGGGGAGACTGCCTTTTGATCACTGGTGGGAGTGCTCTGCTACGGAGAGGGGAAACTGCCTTTTGATCACTGGTGGGAGCACTCTGTTATCAGAGAGGGGAGAATGCCTTTTGATCACTGGTGGGATCGCTCTGCTATGCAGAGGGGAGACTGCCTTTTGATCACTGGTGGGATCGCTCTGCTACGGAGAGGGGAGACTGCCTTTTGATCACTGGTGGGATCGCTCTGCTGCGGAGAGGGGAGACTGCCTTTTGATCACTGGTGGGATCATTCTGCTATTGGTAGAGGGGAGACTGCCTTTTGAACACTGGTGGGATCGCTCTGCTATGGGGAGGGGAGAATGCCTTTTGATCACTGCTGGGATCATTCTGCTGTTGGTAGAGGGGAGACTGCCTTTTGATCACTGGTGGGATCGCTCTGCTACGGAGAGGGGAGACTGCCTTTTGATCACTGGTGGGATCGTTCTGCTGCAGGAGAGGGGAGACTGTCTTTTGATCACTGGTGGGATCTCTCTGCTACGGAGAGGGGAGATGGCCTTTAGATCACTGGTGGGATCACTCTGCTACGGAGAGGGGACACTGCCTTTTGATCACTGGTGGGATCGCTCTGCTACGGAGAGGGGAGACTGCCTTTTGATCACTGGTGGGATCGCACTGCTGCGGAGAGGGGAGACTGCCTTTTGATCACTGGTGGGATCATTCTGCTGTTGGTAGAGGGGAGACTGCCTTTTGATCACTGGTGGGATCGCTCTGCTACGGAGAGGGGAGACTGCGTTTTGATCACTGGTGGGATCGTTCTGCTGCAGGAGAGGGGAGACTGTCTTTTGATCACTTGTGGGATCTCTCTGCTACGGAGAGGGGAGACGGCCTTTAGATCACTGGTGGGATCGTTCTGCTACGGAGAGGGGAGACTGCCTTTTGATCACTGGTGGGATCGCTCTGCTACGGAGAGGGGAGACTGCCTTTTGATCACTGGTGGGATCGTTCTGCTACAGAGAGGGGAGACTGCCTTTTGATCACTGGTGGGATCGCTCTGCTACGGAGAGGGGAGACTGCCTTTTGATCACTGGTGGGATCGTTCTGCTACAGAGAGGGGACACTGCCTTTTGATCACTGGTGGGATCGCTCTGCTACGGAGAGGGGAGACGGCCTTTAGATCACTGGTGGGATCGCTCTGCTACGGACAGGGGACACTGCCTTTTGATCACTGGTGGGATCGCTCTGCTACGGAGAGGGGAGACTGCCTTTTGATCACTGGTGGGATCGCTCTGCTACGGAGAGGGGAAACTGCCTTTTGATCACTGGTGGGAGCACTCTGTTATCAGAGAGGGGAAACTGCCTTTTGATCACTGGTGGGATCGCTCTGCTATGGAGAGGAGAGACTGCCTTTTGATCACTGGTGGGAACATTCTGCTACAGAGAGGAGAGACGGCCTTTTGATCACTGGTGGGATCACTCTGCTACAGAGTGGGGAGACTGCCTTTTGATCACTGGTGGGATCGCTCTGCTACGGAGAGGGGAAACTGCCTTTTGATCACTGGTGGGAGCACTCTGTTATCAGAGAGGGGAGACTGCCTTTTGATCACTGGTGGGATCGCTCTGCTATGGAGAGGAGAGACTGCCTTTTGATCACTGGTGGGAACATTCTGCTACAGAGAGGAGAGACGGCCTTTTGATCACTGGTGAGATCGCTCTGCTACGGAGAGGGGAGACTGCCTTTTGATCACTGGTGGGAGTGCTCTGCTACGGAGAGGGGAAACTGCCTTTTGATCACTGGTGGGAGCACTCTGTTATCAGAGAGGGGAGAATGCCTTTTGATCACTGGTGGGATCGCTCTGCTATGCAGAGGGGAGACTGCCTTTTGATCACTGGTGGGATCGCTCTGCTACGGAGAGGGGAGACTGCCTTTTGATCACTGGTGGGATCGCTCTGCTGCGGAGAGGGGAGACTGCCTTTTGATCACTGGTGGGATCATTCTGCTATTGGTAGAGGGGAGACTGCCTTTTGAACACTGGTGGGATCGCTCTGCTATGGGGAGGGGAGAATGCCTTTTGATCACTGGTGGGATCACTCTGCTACGGAGAGGGGAGACTGCCTTTTGATCACTGGTGGGATCGTCCTGCTACGGAGAGGGGAGACTGCCTTTTGATCACTGGTGGGATCGCTCTGCTACGGAGAGGGGAGACTGCCTTTTGATCACTGGTCGGATCACTCTGCTACGGAGAGCGGAGACTGCCTTTTGATTACTGGTGGGATCGTTCTGCTACGGAGAGGGGAGACTGCCTTTTGATCACTGGTGGGATCGCTCTGCTACGGAGAGGGGAGACTGCCTTTTGATCACTGGTGGGATCGCTCTGCTGCGGAGAGGGGAGACTGCCTTTTGATCACTGGTGGGATCATTCTGCTATTGGTAGAGGGGAGACTGCCTTTTGAACACTGGTGGAATCGCTCTGCTATGGGGAGGGGAGAATGCCTTTTGATCACTGGTGGGATCACTCTGCTACGGAGAGGGGAGACTGCCTTTTGATCACTGGTGGGATCGTCCTGCTACGGAGAGGGGAGACTGCCTTTTGATCACTGGTGGGATCGCTCTGCTACGGAGAGGGGAGACTGCCTTTTGATCACTGGTCGGATCACTCTGCTACGGAGAGCGGAGACTGCCTTTTGATCACTGGTGGGATCGTTCTGCTACGGAGAGGGGAGACTGCCTTTTGATCACTGGTGGGATCGCACTGCTACGGAGAGGGGAAACTGCCTTTTGATCACTGGTGGGAGCACTCTGTTATCAGAGAGGGGAGACTGCCTTTTTATCACTGGTGGGATCGCTCTGCTAAGGAGAGGAGAGACTGCCTTTTGATCACTGGTGGAAACATTCTGCTACAGAGAGGAGAGACTGCCTTTTGATCACTGGTGGGATCGCTCTGCTACGGAGAGGGGAGACTGCCTTTTGATCACTGGTGGGATCGCTCTGCTACGGAGAGGGGAAACTGCCTTTTGATCACTGGTGGGAGCACTCAGTTATCAGAGAGGGGAGACTGCCTTTTGATCACTGGTGGGATCGCTCTGCTACGGAGAGGGGAGACTGCCTTTTGATCACTGGTGGGATCGTTCTGCTACAGAGAGGGGACACTGCCTTTTGATCACTGGTGGGATCGCTCTGCTACGGAGAGGGGAGACGGCCTTTAGATCACTGGTGGGATCGCTCTGCTACGGAGAGGGGACACTGCCTTTTGATCACTGGTGGGATCGCTCTGCTACGGAGAGGGGAGACTGCCTTTTGATCACTGGTGGGATCGCTCTGCTACGGAGAGGGGAAACTGCCTTTTGATCACTGGTGGGAGCACTCTGTTATCAGAGAGGGGAAACTGCCTTTTGATCACTGGTGGGATCGCTCTGCTATGGAGAGGAGAGACTGCCTTTTGATCACTGGTGGGAACATTCTGCTACAGAGAGGAGAGACGGCCTTTTGATCACTGGTGGGATCACTCTGCTACAGAGAGGGGAGACTGCCTTTTGATCACTGGTGGGATCGCTCTGCTACGGAGAGGGGAAACTGCCTTTTGATCACTGGTGGGAGCACTCTGTTATCAGAGAGGGGAGACTGCCTTTTGATCACTGGTGGGATCGCTCTGCTATGGAGAGGAGAGACTGCCTTTTGATCACTGGTGGGAACATTCTGCTACAGAGAGGAGAGACGGCCTTTTGATCACTGGTGAGATCGCTCTGCTACGGAGAGGGGAGACTGCCTTTTGATCACTGGTGGGAGTGCTCTGCTACGGAGAGGGGAAACTGCCTTTTGATCACTGGTGGGAGCACTCTGTTATCAGAGAGGGGAGAATGCCTTTTGATCACTGGTGGGATCGCTCTGCTATGCAGAGGGGAGACTGCCTTTTGATCACTGGTGGGATCGCTCTGCTACGGAGAGGGGAGACTGCCTTTTGATCACTGGTGGGATCGCTCTGCTGCGGAGAGGGGAGACTGCCTTTTGATCACTGGTGGGATCATTCTGCTATTGGTAGAGGGGAGACTGCCTTTTGAACACTGGTGGGATCGCTCTGCTATGGGGAGGGGAGAATGCCTTTTGATCACTGGTGGGATCACTCTGCTACGGAGAGGGGAGACTGCCTTTTGATCACTGGTGGGATCGTCCTGCTACGGAGAGGGGAGACTGCCTTTTGATCACTGGTGGGATCGCTCTGCTTCGGAGAGGGGAGACTGCCTTTTGATCACTGGTCGGATCACTCTGCTACGGAGAGCGGAGACTGCCTTTTGATCACTGGTGGGATCGTTCTGCTACGGAGAGGGGAGACTGCCTTTTGATCACTGGTGGGATCGCTCTGCTACGGAGAGGGGAGACTGCCTTTTGATCACTGGTGGGATCGCTCTGCTGCGGAGAGGGGAGACTGCCTTTTGATCACTGGTGGGATCATTCTGCTATTGGTAGAGGGGAGACTGCCTTTTGAACACTGGTGGGATCGCTCTGCTATGGGGAGGGGAGAATGCCTTTTGATCACTGGTGGGATCACTCTGCTACGGAGAGGGGAGACTGCCTTTTGATCACTGGTGGGATCGTCCTGCTACGGAGAGGGGAGACTGCCTTTTGATCACTGGTGGGATCGCTCTGCTACGGAGAGGGGAGACTGCCTTTTGATCACTGGTCGGATCACTCTGCTACGGAGAGCGGAGACTGCCTTTTGATCACTGGTGGGATCGTTCTGCTACGGAGAGGGGAGACTGCCTTTTGATCACTGGTGGGATCGCTCTGCTACGGAGAGGGGAAACTGCCTTTTGATCACTGGTGGGAGCACTCTGTTATCAGAGAGGGGAGACTGCCTTTTTATCACTGGTGGGATCGCTCTGCTAAGGAGAGGAGAGACTGCCTTTTGATCACTGGTGGAAACATTCTGCTACAGAGAGGAGAGACTGCCTTTTGATCACTGGTGGGATCGCTCTGCTACGGAGAGGGGAGACTGCCTTTTGATCACTGGTGGGATCGCTCTGCTACGGAGAGGGGAAACTGCCTTTTGATCACTGGTGGGAGCACTCAGTTATCAGAGAGGGGAGACTGCCTTTTGATCACTGGTGGGATCGCTCTGCTATGCAGAGGGCAGACTGCCTTTTGATCACTGGTGGGATCGCTCTGCTACGGAGAGGGGAGACTGCCTTTTGATCACTGGTGGGATCCCTCTGCTGCGGAGAGGGGAGACTGCCTTTTGATCACTGGTGGGATCAGTCTGCTGTTGGTAGAGGGGAGACTGCCTTTTGAACACAGCTGGGATCGCTCTGCTACGGAGAGGGGAAACTGCCTTTTGATCACTGGTGGGAGCACTCTGTTATCAGAGAGGGGAGACTGCCTTTTGATCACTGGTGGGATCGCTCTGCTATGGAGAGGAGAGACTGCCTTTTGATCACTGGTGGGAACACTCTGTTATCAGAGAGGGGAGACTGCCTTTTGATCACTGGTGGGATCCCTCTGCTACAGAGAGGGGAGACTGCCATTTGATCACTGGTGGGATCGCTCTGCTACGGAGAGGGGAGACTGCCTTTTGATCACTGGTGGGATCGCTCTGCTACGGAGAGGGGAAACTGCCTTTTGATCACTGGTGGGAGCACTCTGTTATCAGAGAGGGGAGACTGCCTTTTGATCACTGGTGGGATCCCTCTGCTACAGAGAGGGGAGACTGCCTTTTGATCACTGGTGGGATCACTCTGCTACGGAGAGGGGAAACTGCCTTTTGATCACTGGTGGGAGCACTCTGTTATCAGAGAGGGGAGACTGCCTTTTGATCACTGGTGGGATCGCTCTGCTAAGGAGAGGAGAGACTGCCTTTTGATCACTGGTGGAAACATTCTGCTACAGAGAGGAGAGACTGCCTTTTGATCACTGGTGGGATCGCTCTGCTACGGAGAGGGGAGACTGCCTTTTGATCACTGGTGGGATCGTTCTGCTATGGAGAGGGGAGACTGCCTTTTGATCACTGGTGGGATTTCTCCACTATGGAGAGGGGAGACTGCCTTTTGATCACTGGTGGGATCACTCTGCTACGGAGAGGGGAGACTGCCTTTTGATCACTGGTGGGATCGCTCTGCTACGGAGAGGGGAAACGGCCTTTTGATCACTGGTGGGAGCACTCTGTTATCAGAGAGGGGAGACTGCCTTTTGATCACTGGTGGGATCGCTCTGCTATGCAGAGGGGAGACTGCCTTTTGATCACTGGTGGGATCGCTCTGCTACGGAGAGGGGAGACTGCCTTTTGATCACTGGTGGGATCGCTCTGCTGCGGAGAGGGGAGACTGCCTTTTGATCACTGGTGGGATCATTCTGCTGTTGGTAGAGGGGAGACTGCCTTTTGAACACTGGTGGGATCGCTCTGCTACGGAGAGGGGACACTGCCTTTTGATCACTGGTGGGATCACTCTGCTGCGGAGAGGGAAGACTGCCTTTTGATCACTGGTGGGATCATTCTGCTGCGGAGAGGGGAGACTGCCTTTTGATCACTGGTGGGATCGCTCTGCTACGGAGAGGGGAGACTGCCTTTTGATCACTGGTGGGATCACTCTGCTATGGAGAGGGGAGACTGCCTTTTGATCACTGGTGGGATCGCTCTGCTACGGGGAGTGGAGACTGCCTTTTGATAACTGGTGGGAGCACTCTGTTATCAGAGAGGGGAGACTGCCTTTTGATCACTGGTGGGATCGCTCTGCTATGGAGAGGGGAGACTGCCTTTTGATCACTGGTGGGAGCACTCTGTTATGGAGAGGGGAGACTGCCTTTTGATCACTGGTGGGAGCACTCTGTTATCAGAGAGGGGAGACTGCCTTTTGATCACTGGTGGGATCGCTCTGCTACGGAGAGGAGAGACTGCCTTTTGATCACTGGTGGGTGCACTCTGTTATCAGAGAGGGGAGACTGCCTTTTGATCACTTGTGGGATCGTTCTGCTACGGAGAGGGGAGACTGCCTTTTGATCACTGGTGGGATCACTCTGCTATGGAGAGGGGAGACTGCCTTTTGATCACTGGTGGGATCATTCTGCTACAGAGAGGAGAGACTGCCTTTTGATCACTGGTGGGATCGCTCTGCTGTTGGTAGAGGGGAGACTGCCTTTTGATCACTCGTGGGATCGCTCTGCTGTGGAGAGGGGAGACTGCCTTTTGATCACTGGTGGGATCGCTCTGCTACGGAGAGGGGAGACTGCCTTTTGATAACTGGTGGGAGCACTCTGTTATCAGAGAGGGGAGACTGCCTTTTGATCACTGGTGGGATCGCTCTGCTATGGAGAGGGGAGACTGCCTTTTGATCACTGGTGGGAGCACTCTGTTATCAGAGAGGGGAGACTGCCTTTTGATCACTGGTGGGATCGCTCTGCTACGGAGAGGGGAGACTGCCATTTGATCACTGGTGGGTGCACTCTGTTATCAGAGAGGGGAGACTGCCTTTTGATCACTTGTGGGATCGTTCTGCTACGGAGAGGGGAGACTGCCTTTTGATCACTGGTGGGATCACTCTGCTATGGAGAGGGGAGACTGCCTTTTGATCACTGGTGGGATCATTCTGCTACAGAGAGGAGAGACTGCCTTTTGATCACTGGTGGGATCGCTCTGCTGTTGGTAGAGGGGAGACTGCCTTTTGATCACTGGTGGGATCGCTCTGCTGTGGAGAGGGGAGACTGCCTTTTGATCACTGGTGGGATCGCTCTGCTACGGAGAGGGGAGACTGCCTGTTGATAACTGGTGGGATCGCTCTGCTATGCAGAGGGGAGACTGCCTTTTGATCACTGGTGGGATCGCTCTGCTACGGAGAGGGGAGACTGCCTTTTGATCGCTGGTGGGATCGTTCTGCTACGGAGAGGGGACACTGCCTTTTGATCACTGGTGGGAACATTCTGCTACGGAGAGGGGAGACTGCCTTTTGATCACTGGTGGGATCGCTCTGCTGCGGAGAGTGGAGACTGCCTTTTGATCACTGGTGGGATCGTTCTGCTGCAGGAGAGGGGAAACTGCCTTTTGATCACTGGTGGGAGCACTCTGTTATCAGAGAGGGGAGAATGCCTTTTGATCACTGGTGGGATCGCTCTGCTATGCAGAGGGGAGACTGCCTTTTGATCACTGGTGGGATCGCTCTGCTACGGAGAGGGGAGACTGCCTTTTGATCACTGGTGGGATCGCTCTGCTGCGGAGAGGGGAGACTGCCTTTTGATCACTGGTGGGATCATTCTGCTATTGGTAGAGGGGAGACTGCCTTTTGAACACTGGTGGGATCGCTCTGCTATGGGGAGGGGAGAATGCCTTTTGATCACTGGTGGGATCACTCTGCTACGGAGAGGGGAGACTGCCTTTTGATCACTGGTGGGATCGTCCTGCTACGGAGAGGGGAGACTGCCTTTTGATCACTGGTGGGATCGCTCTGCTTCGGAGAGGGGAGACTGCCTTTTGATCACTGGTCGGATCACTCTGCTACGGAGAGCGGAGACTGCCTTTTGATCACTGGTGGGATCGTTCTGCTACGGAGAGGGGAGACTGCCTTTTGATCACTGGTGGGATCGCTCTGCTACGGAGAGGGGAGACTGCCTTTTGATCACTGGTGGGATCGCTCTGCTGCGGAGAGGGGAGACTGCCTTTTGATCACTGGTGGGATCATTCTGCTATTGGTAGAGGGGAGACTGCCTTTTGAACACTGGTGGGGTCGCTCTGCTATGGGGAGGGGAGAATGCCTTTTGATCACTGGTGGGATCACTCTGCTACGGAGAGGGGAGACTGCCTTTTGATCACTGGTGGGATCGTCCTGCTACGGAGAGGGGAGACTGCCTTTTGATCACTGGTGGGATCGCTCTGCTACGGAGAGGGGAGACTGCCTTTTGATCACTGGTCGGATCACTCTGCTACGGAGAGCGGAGACTGCCTTTTGATCACTGGTGGGATCGTTCTGCTACGGAGAGGGGAGACTGCCTTTTGATCACTGGTGGGATCGCTCTGCTACGGAGAGGGGAAACTGCCTTTTGATCACTGGTGGGAGCACTCTGTTATCAGAGAGGGGAGACTGCCTTTTTATCACTGGTGGGATCGCTCTGCTAAGGAGAGGAGAGACTGCCTTTTGATCACTGGTGGAAACATTCTGCTACAGAGAGGAGAGACTGCCTTTTGATCACTGGTGGGATCGCTCTGCTACGGAGAGGGGAGACTGCCTTTTGATCACTGGTGGGATCGCTCTGCTACGGAGAGGGGAAACTGCCTTTTGATCACTGGTGGGAGCACTCAGTTATCAGAGAGGGGAGACTGCCTTTTGATCACTGGTGGGATCGCTCTGCTATGCAGAGGGCAGACTGCCTTTTGATCACTGGTGGGATCGCTCTGCTACGGAGAGGGGAGACTGCCTTTTGATCACTGGTGGGATCCCTCTGCTGCGGAGAGGGGAGACTGCCTTTTGATCACTGGTGGGATCAGTCTGCTGTTGGTAGAGGGGAGACTGCCTTTTGAACACAGGTGGGATCGCTCTGCTACGGAGAGGGGAAACTGCCTTTTGATCACTGGTGGGAGCACTCTGTTATCAGAGAGGGGAGACTGCCTTTTGATCACTGGTGGGATCGCTCTGCTATGGAGAGGAGAGACTGCCTTTTGATCACTGGTGGGAACACTCTGTTATCAGAGAGGGGAGACTGCCTTTTGATCACTGGTGGGATCCCTCTGCTACAGAGAGGGGAGACTGCCATTTGATCACTGGTGGGATCGCTCTGCTACGGAGAGGGGAGACTGCCTTTTGATCACTGGTGGGATCGCTCTGCTACGGAGAGGGGAAACTGCCTTTTGATCACTGGTGGGAGCACTCTGTTATCAGAGAGGGGAGACTGCCTTTTGATCACTGGTGGGATCCCTCTGCTACAGAGAGGGGAGACTGCCTTTTGATCACTGGTGGGATCACTCTGCTACGGAGAGGGGAAACTGCCTTTTGATCACTGGTGGGAGCACTCTGTTATCAGAGAGGGGAGACTGCCTTTTGATCACTGGTGGGATCGCTCTGCTAAGGAGAGGAGAGACTGCCTTTTGATCACTGGTGGAAACATTCTGCTACAGAGAGGAGAGACTGCCTTTTGATCACTGGTGGGATCGCTCTGCTACGGAGAGGGGAGACTGCCTTTTGATCACTGGTGGGATCGTTCTGCTATGGAGAGGGGAGACTGCCTTTTGATCACTGGTGGGATTTCTCCACTATGGAGAGGGGAGACTGCCTTTTGATCACTGGTGGGATCACTCTGCTACGGAGAGGGGAGACTGCCTTTTGATCACTGGTGGGATCGCTCTGCTACGGAGAGGGGAAACGGCCTTTTGATCACTGGTGGGAGCACTCTGTTATCAGAGAGGGGAGACTGCCTTTTGATCACTGGTGGGATCGCTCTGCTATGCAGAGGGGAGACTGCCTTTTGATCACTGGTGGGATCGCTCTGCTACGGAGAGGGGAGACTGCCTTTTGATCACTGGTGGGATCGCTCTGCTGCGGAGAGGGGAGACTGCCTTTTGATCACTGGTGGGATCATTCTGCTGTTGGTAGAGGGGAGACTGCCTTTTGAACACTGGTGGGATCGCTCTGCTACGGAGAGGGTCACTGCCTTTTGATCACTGGTGGGATCACTCTGCTGCGGAGAGGGAAGACTGCCTTTTGATCACTGGTGGGATCATTCTGCTGCGGAGAGGGGAGACTGCCTTTTGATCACTGGTGGGATCGCTCTGCTACGGAGAGGGGAGACTGCCTTTTGATCACTGGTGGGATCACTCTGCTATGGATAGGGGAGACTGCCTTTTGATCACTGGTGGGATCGCTCTGCTACGGGGAGTGGAGACTGCCTTTTGATAACTGGTGGGAGCACTCTGTTATCAGAGAGGGGAGACTGCCTTTTGATCACTGGTGGGATCGCTCTGCTATGGAGAGGGGAGACAGCCTTTTGATCACTGGTGGGAGCACTCTGTTATGGAGAGGGGAGACTGCCTTTTGATCACTGGTGGGAGCACTCTGTTATCAGAGAGGGGAGACTGCCTTTTGATCACTGGTGGGATCGCTCTGCTACGGAGAGGAGAGACTGCCTTTTGATCACTGGTGGGTGCACTCTGTTATCAGAGAGGGGAGACTGCCTTTTGATCACTTGTGGGATCGTTCTGCTACGGAGAGGGGAGACTGCCTTTTGATCACTGGTGGGATCACTCTGCTATGGAGAGGGGAGACTGCCTTTTGATCACTGGTGGGATCATTCTGCTACAGAGAGGAGAGACTGCCTTTTGATCACTGGTGGGATCGCTCTGCTGTTGGTAGAGGGGAGACTGCCTTTTGATCACTCGTGGGATCGCTCTGCTGTGGAGAGGGGAGACTGCCTTTTGATCACTGGTGGGATCGCTCTGCTACGGAGAGGGGAGACTGCCTTTTGATTACTGCTGGGATCGCTCTGCTACGGAGAGGGGAGACTGCCTTTTGATCACTGGTGGGATCGCTCTGCTACGGAGAGGGGAGACTGCCTTTTGATCACTGGTGGGATCACTCTGCTATGGAGAGGGGAGACTGCCTTTTGATCACTGGTGGGATCGCTCTGCTACGGGGAGTGGAGACTGCCTTTTGATAACTGGTGGGAGCACTCTGTTATCAGAGAGGGGAGACTGCCTTTTGATCACTGGTGGGATCGCTCTGCTATGGAGAGGGGAGACTGCCTTTTGATCACTGGTGGGAGCACTCTGTTATGGAGAGGGGAGACTGCCTTTTGATCACTGGTGGGAGCACTCTGTTATCAGAGAGGGGAGACTGCCTTTTGATCACTGGTGGGATCGCTCTGCTACGGAGAGGGGAGACTGCCATTTGATCACTGGTGGGTGCACTCTGTTATCAGAGAGGGGAGACTGCCTTTTGATCACTTGTGGGATCGTTCTGCTACGGAGAGGGGAGACTGCCTTTTGATCACTGGTGGGATCACTCTGCTATGGAGAGGGGAGACTGCCTTTTGATCACTGGTGGGATCATTCTGCTACAGAGAGGAGAGACTGCCTTTTGATCACTGGTGGGATCGCTCTGCTGTTGGTAGAGGGGAGACTGCCTTTTGATCACTGGTGGGATCGCTCTGCTGTGGAGAGGGGAGACTGCCTTTTGATCACTGGTGGGATCGCTCTGCTACGGAGAGGGGAGACTGCCTTTTGATTACTGCTGGGATCGCTCTGCTACGGAGAGGGGAGACTGCCTGTTGATAACTGGTGGGATCGCTCTGCTATGCAGAGGGGAGACTGCCTTTTGATCACTGGTGGGATCGCTCTGCTACGGAGAGGGGAGACTGCCTTTTGATCGCTGGTGGGATCGTTCTGCTACGGAGAGGGGACACTGCCTTTTGATCACTGGTGGGATCGTTCTGCTACGGAGAGGGGAGACTGCCTTTTGATCACTGGTGGGATCGCTCTGCTGCGGAGAGTGGAGACTGCCTTTTGATCACTGGTGGGATCGTTCTGCTGCAGGAGAGGGGAGACTGTCTTTTGATCACTGGTGGGATCTCTCTGCTACGGAGAGGGGAGACAGCCTTTAGATCACTGGTGGGATCGCTCTGCTACGGAGAGGGGAGACTGCCTTTTGATAACTGGTGGGATCGCTCTGCTATGCAGAGTGGAGACTGCCTTTTGATCACTGGTGGGATCGCTCTGCTACGGAGAGGGGAGACTGCCTTTTGATCACTGGTGGGATCGTTCTGCTACAGAGAGGGGAGACTGCCTTTTGATCACTGGTGGGATCGCTCTGCTACGGAGAGGGGACACTGCCTTTTGATCACTGGTGGGATCGCTCTGCTGCGGAGTGGGGAGACTGCCTTTTGATCACTGGTGGGATCATTCTGCTGTTGGTAGAGGGGAGACTGCCTTTTGATCACTGGTGGGATCGCTCTGCTGTTGGTAGAGGGGAGACTGCCTTTTGATCACTGGTGGGATCGCTCTGCTGTGGAGAGGGGAGACTGCCTTTTGATCACTGGTGGGATCGCTCTGCTACGGAGAGGGGAGACTGCCTTTTGATTACTGCTGGGATCGCTCTGCTACGGAGAGGGGAGACTGCCTTTTGATAACTGGTGGGATCGTTCTGCTACGGAGAGGGGAGACTGCCTTTTGATCACTGGTGGGATCACTCTGCTATGGAGAGGGGAGACTGCCTTTTGATCACTGGTGGGATCATTCTGCTACAGAGAGGAGAGACTGCCTTTTGATCACTGGTGGGATCGCTCTGCTGTTGGTAGAGGGGAGACTGCCTTTTGATAACTGGTGGGAGCACTCTGTTATCAGAGAGGGGAGACTGCCTTTTGATCACTGGTGGGATCGCTCTGCTATGGAGAGGGGAGACTGCCTTTTGATCACTGGTGGGAGCACTCTGTTATGGAGAGGGGAGACTGCCTTTTGATCACTGGTGGGAGCACTCTGTTATCAGAGAGGGGAGACTGCCTTTTGATCACTGGTGGGATCGCTCTGCTACGGAGAGGGGAGACTGCCTTTTGATCACTGGTGGGTGCACTCTGTTATCAGAGAGGGGAGACTGCCTTTTGATCACTGGTGGGATCGTTCTGCTACGGAGAGGGGAGACTGCCTTTTGATCACTGGTGGGATCACTCTGCTATGGAGAGGGGAGACTGCCTTTTGATCACTGGTGGGATCATTCTGCTGCAGAGAGGAGAGACTGCCTTTTGATCACTGGTGGGATCGCTCTGCTGTTGGTAGAGGGGAGACTGCCTTTTGATCACTGGTGGGATCGCTCTGCTGTGGAGAGGGGAGACTGCCTTTTGATCACTGGTGGGATCGCTCTGCTACGGAGAGGGGAGACTGCCTTTTGATTACTGCTGGGATCGCTCTGCTACGGAGAGGGGAGACTGCCTTTTGATAACTGGTGGGATCGCTCTGCTATGCAGAGGGGAGACTGCCTTTTGATCACTGGTGGGATCGCTCTGCTACGGAGAGGGGAGACTGCCTTTTGATCGCTGGTGGGATCGTTCTGCTACGGAGAGGGGACACTGCCTTTTTATCACTGGTGGGATCGTTCTGCTACGGAGAGGGGAGACTGCCTTTTGATCACTGGTGGGATCGCTCTGCTGCGGAGAGTGGAGACTGCCTTTTGATCACTGGTGGGATCGTTCTGCTGCAGGAGAGGGGAGACTGTCTTTTGATCACTGGTGGGATCTCTCTGCTACGGAGAGGGGAGACAGCCTTTAGATCACTGGTGGGATCGCTCTGCTACGGAGAGGGGAGACTGCCTTTTGATAACTGGTGGGATCGCTCTGCTATGCAGAGTGGAGACTGCCTTTTGATCACTGGTGGGATCGCTCTGCTACGGAGAGGGGAGACTGCCTTTTGATCACTGGTGGGATCGTTCTGCTACAGAGAGGGGAGACTGCCTTTTGATCACTGGTGGGATCGCTCAGCTACGGAGAGGGGACACTGCCTTTTGATCACTGGTGGGATCGCTCTGCTGCGGAGAGGGGAGACTGCCTTTTGATCACTGGTGGGATCATTCTGCTGTTGGTAGAGGGGAGACTGCCTTTTGATCACGGGTGGGATCGCTCTGCTGTTGGTAGAGGGGAGACTGCCTTTTGATCACTGGTGGGATCGCTCTGCTGTGGAGAGGGGAGACTGCCTTTTGATCACTGGTGGGATCGCTCTGCTACGGAGAGGGGAGACTGCCTTTTGATTACTGCTGGGATCGCTCTGCTACGGAGAGGGGAGACTGCCTTTTGATAACTGGTGGGATCGCTCTGCTATGCAGAGGGGAGACTGCCTTTTGATCACTGGTGGGATCGCTCTGCTACGGAGAGGGGAGACTGCCTTTTGATCGCTGGTGGGATCGTACTGCTACGGAGAGGGGACACTGCCTTTTGATCACTGGTGGGATCGTTCTGCTACGGAGAGGGGAGACTGCCTTTTGATCACTGGTGGGATCGCTCTGCTGCGGAGAGTGGAGACTGCCTTTTGATCACTGGTGGGATCGTTCTGCTGCAGGAGAGGGGAGACTGTCTTTTGATCACTGGTGGGATCTCTCTGCTACGGAGAGGGGAGACAGCCTTTAGATCACTGGTGGGATCGCTCTGCTACGGAGAGGGGAGACTGCCTTTTGATAACTGGTGGGATCGCTCTGCTATGCAGAGTGGAGACTGCCGTTTGATCACTGGTGGGATCGCTCTGCTACGGAGAGGGGAGACTGCCTTTTGATCACTGGTGGGATCGTTCTGCTACAGAGAGGGGAGACTGCCTTTTGATCACTGGTGGGATCGCTCAGCTACGGAGAGGGGACACTGCCTTTTGATCACTGGTGGGATCGCTCTGCTGCGGAGAGGGGAGACTGCCTTTTGATCACTGGTGGGATCATTCTGCTGTTGGTAGAGGGGAGACTGCCTTTTGATCACTGGTGGGATCGCTCTGCTGTTGGTAGAGGGGAGACTGCCTTTTGATCACTGGTGGGATCGCTCTGCTGTGGAGAGGGGAGACTGCCTTTTGATCACTGGTGGGATCGCTCTGCTACGGAGAGGGGAGACTGCCTTTTGATTACTGCTGGGATCGCTCTGCTACGGAGAGGGGAGACTGCCTTTTGATAACTGGTGGGATCGCTCTGCTACGGAGAGGGGAGACTGCTTTTTGATCACTGGTGGGATCGTTCTGCTACGGAGAGGGGACACTGCCTTTTGATCACTGGTGGGATCGTTCTGCTACGGAGAGGGGAGACTGCCTTTTGATCACTGGTGGGATCGCTCTGCTGCGGAGAGGGGAGACTGCCTTTTGATCACTGGTGGGATCATTCTGCTGTTGGTAGAGGGGAGACTGCCTTTTGATCACTGGTGGGATCGCTCTGCTACGTAGAGGGGAGACTGCCTTTTGATCACTGGTGGGATCGTTCTGCTGCAGGAGAAGGGAGAATGTCTTTTGATCACTGGTGGGATCTCTCTGCTACGGAGAGGGGAGACTGCCTTTTGATAACTGGTGGGATCGCTATGCTAAGCAGAGTGGAGACTGCCTTTTGATCACTGGTGGGATCGCTCTGCTACGGAGAGGGGAGACTGCCTTTTGATCACTGGTGGGATCGTTCTGCTACAGAGAGGGGAGACTGCCTTTTGATCACTGGTGGGATCGCTCAGCTACGGAGAGGGGACACTGCCTTTTGATCACTGATGGGATCGCTCTGCTACGGAGAGGGGAGACTGCCTTTTGATCACTGGTGGGATCGCTCTGCTGCGGAGAGGGGAGACTGCCTTTTGATCACTGGTGGGATCGCTCTGCTACGGAGAGGGGAGACTGCCTTTTGATCACTGGTGGGATCGCTCTGCTACGGAGAGGGGAGACTGCCTTTTGATCACTGGTGGGATCGTTCTGCTGCAGGAGAGGGGAGACTGCCTTTTGATCACTGGTGGGATCATTCTGCTGTTGGTAGAGGGGAGACTGCCTTTTGATCACTGGTGGGATCGCTCTGCTACGGAGAGGGGAGACTGCCTTTTGATCACTGGTGGGATCATTCTGCTGCGGAGAGGGGAGACGGCCTTTTGATCACTGGTGGGATCTCTCTGCTACGGAGAGGGGAGACGGCCTTTAGATCACTGGTGGGATCGCTCTGCTACGGAGAGGGGACACTGCCTTTTGATCACTGGTGGGATCGCTCTGCTACGGAGAGGGGAGACTGCCTTTTGATCACTGGTGGGATCGCTCTGCTGCGGAGAGGGGAGACTGCCTTTTGATCACTGGTGGGATCATTCTGCTGTTGGTAGAGGGGAGACTGCCTTTTGATCACTGGTGGGATCGTTCTGCTACGGAGAGGGGAGACTGCCTTTTGATCACTGGTGGGATCGTTCTGCTGCAGGAGAGGGGAGACTGTCTTTTGATCACTGGTGGGATCTCTCTGCTACGGAGACGGGAGACGGCCTTTAGATCACTGGTGGGATCGTTCTGCTACGGAGAGGGGAGACTGCCTTTTGATCACTGGTGGGATCGCTCTGCTACGGAGAGGGGAGACTGCCTTTTGATCACTGGTGGGATCGTTCTGCTACAGAGAGGGGAGACTGCCTTTTGATCACTGGTGGGATCGCTCTGCTACGGAGAGGGGAGACTGCCTTTTGATCACTGGTGGGATCGTTCTGCTACAGAGAGGGGACACTGCCTTTTGATCACTGGTGGGATCGCTCTGCTACGGAGAGGGGAGACGGCCTTTAGATCACTGGTGGGATCGCTCTGCTACGGAGAGGGGACACTGCCTTTTGATCACTGGTGGGATCGCTCTGCTACGGAGAGGGGAGACTGCCTTTTGATCACTGGTGGGATCGCTCTGCTACGGAGAGGGGAAACTGCCTTTTGATCACTGGTGGGAGCACTCTGTTATCAGAGAGGGGAGACTGCCTTTTGATCACTGGTGGGATCACTCTGCTATGGATAGGGGAGACTGCCTTTTGATCACTGGTGGGATCATTCTGCTACAGAGAGGGGAGACTGCCTTTTGATCACTGGTGGGATCGCTCTGCTGTTGGTAGAGGGGAGACTGCCTTTTGATCACTGGTGGGATCGCTCTGCTGTGGAGAGGGGAGACTGCCTTTTGATCACTGGTGGGATCGCTCTGCTACGGAGAGGGGATACTGCCTTTTGATTCCTGCTGGGAACGCTCTGCTACCGAGAGGGGAGACTGCCTTTTGATAACTGGTGGGATCGCTCTGCTATGCAGAGGGGAGACTGCCTTTTGATCACTGGTGGGATCGCTCTGCTACGGAGAGGGGAGACTGCCTTTTGATCACTGGTGCGATCGTTCTGCTACAGAGAGGGGAGACTGCCTTTTGATCACTGGTGGGATCGCTCTGCTACGGAGAGGGGAGACTGCCTTTTGATCACTGGTGGGATCGCTCTGCTGCGGAGAGGGGAGACTGCCTTTTGATCACTGGTGGGATCATTCTGCTGTTGGTAGAGGGGAGACTGCCTTTTGATCACTGGTGGGATCGCTCTGCTACGGAGAGGGGAGACTGCCTTTTGATCACTGGTGGGATCGTTCTGCTGCAGGAGAGGGGAGACTGCCTTTTGATCACTGGTGGGATCATTCTGCTGTTGGTAGAGGGGAGACTGCCTTTTGATCACTGGTGGGATCGCTCTGCTACGGAGAGGGGAGACTGCCTTTTGATCACTGGTGGGATCGTTCTGCTGCAGGAGAGGGGAGACTGTCTTTTGATCACTGGTGGGATCTCTCTGCTACGGAGAGGGGAGACGGCCTTTAGATCACTGGTGGGATCGCTCTGCTACGGAGAGGGGAGACTGCCTTTTGATCACTGGTGGGTGCACTCTGTTATCAGAGAGGGGAGACTGCCTTTTGATCACTGGTGGGATCGTTCTGCTACGGAGAGGGGAGACTGCCTTTTGATCACTGGTGGGTGCACTCTGTTATCAGAGAGGGGAGACTGCCTTTTGATCACTGGTGGGATCGTTCTGCTACGGAGAGGGGAGACTGCCTTTTGATCACTGGTGGGATCACTCTGCTATGGAGAGGGGAGACTGCCTTTTGATCACTGGTGGGATCATTCTGCTGCAGAGAGGAGAGACTGCCTTTTGATCACTGGTGGGATCGCTCTGCTGTTGGTAGAGGGGAGACTGCCTTTTGATCACTGGTGGGATCGCTCTGCTGTGGAGAGGGGAGACTGCCTTTTGATCACTGGTGGGATCGCTCTGCTACGGAGAGGGGAGACTGCCTTTTGATTACTGCTGGGATCGCTCTGCTACGGAGAGGGGAGACTGCCTTTTGATAACTGGTGGGATCGCTCTGCTATGCAGAGGGGAGACTGCCTTTTGATCACTGGTGGGATCGCTCTGCTACGGAGAGGGGAGACTGCCTTTTGATCACTGGTGGGATCCCTCTGCTGCGGAGAGGGGAGACTGCCTTTTGATCACTGGTGGGATCAGTCTGCTGTTGGTAGAGGGGAGACTGCCTTTTGAACACAGCTGGGATCGCTCTGCTACGGAGAGGGGAAACTGCCTTTTGATCACTGGTGGGAGCACTCTGTTATCAGAGAGGGGAGACTGCCTTTTGATCACTGGTGGGATCGCTCTGCTATGGAGAGGAGAGACTGCCTTTTGATCACTGGTGGGAACACTCTGTTATCAGAGAGGGGAGACTGCCTTTTGATCACTGGTGGGATCGTTCTGCTACGGAGAGGGGAGACTGCCTTTTGATCACTGGTGGGATCACTCTGCTATGGAGAGGGGAGACTGCCTTTTGATCACTGGTGGGATCATTCTGCTGCAGAGAGGAGAGACTGCCTTTTGATCACTGGTGGGATCGCTCTGCTGTTGGTAGAGGGGAGACTGCCTTTTGATCACTGGTGGGATCGCTCTGCTGTGGAGAGGGGAGACTGCCTTTTGATCACTGGTGGGATCGCTCTGCTACGGAGAGGGGAGACTGCCTTTTGATTCCTGCTGGGATCGCTCTGCTACCGAGAGGGGAGACTGCCTTTTGATAACTGGTGGGATCGCTCTGCTATGCAGAGGGGAGACTGCCTTTTGATCACTGGTGGGATCGCTCTGCTACGGAGAGGGGAGACTGCCTTTTGATCACTGGTGCGATCGTTCTGCTACAGAGAGGGGAGACTGCCTTTTGATCACTGGTGGGATCGCTCTGCTACGGAGAGGGGAGACTGCCTTTTGATCACTGGTGGGATCGCTCTGCTGCGGAGAGGGGAGACTGCCTTTTGATCACTGGTGGGATCATTCTGCTGTTGGTAGAGGGGAGACTGCCTTTTGATCACTGGTGGGATCGCTCTGCTACGGAGAGGGGAGACTGCCTTTTGATCACTGGTGGGATCGTTCTGCTGCAGGAGAGGGGAGACTGCCTTTTGATCACTGGTGGGATCATTCTGCTGTTGGTAGAGGGGAGACTGCCTTTTGATCACTGGTGGGATCGCTCTGCTACGGAGAGGGGAGACTGCCTTTTGATCACTGGTGGGATCGTTCTGCTGCAGGAGAGGGGAGACTGTCTTTTGATCACTGGTGGGATCTCTCTGCTACGGAGGGGGGAGACGGCCTTTAGATCACTGGTGGGATCGCTCTGCTACGGAGAGGGGAGACTGCCTTTTGATCACTGGTGGGTGCACTCTGTTATCAGAGAGGGGAGACTGCCTTTTGATCACTGGTGGGATCGTTCTGCTACGGAGAGGGGAGACTGCCTTTTGATCACTGGTGGGTGCACTCTGTTATCAGAGAGGGGAGACTGCCTTTTGATCACTGGTGGGATCGTTCTGCTACGGAGAGGGGAGACTGCCTTTTGATCACTGGTGGGATCACTCTGCTATGGAGAGGGGAGACTGCCTTTTGATCACTGGTGGGATCATTCTGCTGCAGAGAGGAGAGACTGCCTTTTGATCACTGGTGGGATCGCTCTGCTGTTGGTAGAGGGGAGACTGCCTTTTGATCACTGGTGGGATCGCTCTGCTGTGGAGAGGGGAGACTGCCTTTTGATCACTGGTGGGATCGCTCTGCTACGGAGAGGGGAGACTGCCTTTTGATTACTGCTGGAATCGCTCTGCTACGGAGAGGGGAGACTGCCTTTTGATAACTGGTGGGATCGCTCTGCTATGCAGAGGGGAGACTGCCTTTTGATCACTGGTGGGATCGCTCTGCTACGGAGAGGGGAGACTGCCTTTTGATCGCTGGTGGGATCGTTCTGCTACGGAGAGGGGACACTGCCTTTTGATCACTGGTGGGATCGTTCTGCTACGGAGAGGGGAGACTGCCTTTTGATCACTGGTGGGATCGCTCTGCTGCGGAGAGTGGAGACTGCCTTTTGATCACTGGTGGGATCGTTCTGCTGCAGGAGAGGGGAGACTGTCTTTTGATCACTGGTGGGATCTCTCTGCTACGGAGAGGGGAGACAGCCTTTAGATCACTGGTGGGATCGCTCTGCTACGGAGAGGGGAGACTGCCTTTTGATAACTGGTGGGATCGCTCTGCTATGCAGAGTGGAGACTGCCTTTTGATCACTGGTGGGATCGCTCTGCTACGGAGAGGGGAGACTGCCTTTTGATCACTGGTGGGATCGTTCTGCTACAGAGAGGGGAGACTGCCTTTTGATCACTGGTGGGATCGCTCAGCTACGGAGAGGGGACACTGCCTTTTGATCACTGGTGGGATCGCTCTGCTGCGGAGAGGGGAGACTGCCTTTTGATCACTGGTGGGATCATTCTGCTGTTGGTAGAGGGGAGACTGCCTTTTGATCACGGGTGGGATCGCTCTGCTGTTGGTAGAGGGGAGACTGCCTTTTGATCACTGGTGGGATCGCTCTGCTGTGGAGAGGGGAGACTGCCTTTTGATCACTGGTGGGATCGCTCTGCTACGGAGAGGGGAGACTGCCTTTTGATTACTGCTGGGATCGCTCTGCTACGGAGAGGGGAGACTGCCTTTTGATAACTGGTGGGATCGCTCTGCTATGCAGAGGGGAGATTGCCTTTTGATCACTGGTGGGATCGCTCTGCTACGGAGAGGGGAGACTGCCTTTTGATCGCTGGTGGGATCGTTCTGCTACGGAGAGGGGACACTGCCTTTTGATCACTGGTGGGATCGTTCTGCTACGGAGAGGGGAGACTGCCTTTTGATCACTGGTGGGATCGCTCTGCTGCGGAGAGTGGAGACTGCCTTTTGATCACTGGTGGGATCGTTCTGCTGCAGGAGAGGGGAGACTGTCTTTTGATCACTGGTGGGATCTCTCTGCTACGGAGAGGGGAGACAGCCTTTAGATCACTGGTGGGATCGCTCTGCTACGGAGAGGGGAGACTGCCTTTTGATAACTGGTGGGATCGCTCTGCTATGCAGAGTGGAGACTGCCTTTTGATCACTGGTGGGATCGCTCTGCTACGGAGAGGGGAGACTGCCTTTTGATCACTGGTGGGATCGTTCTGCTACAGAGAGGGGAGACTGCCTTTTGATCACTGGTGGGATCGCTCAGCTACGGAGAGGGGACACTGCCTTTTGATCACTGGTGGGATCGCTCTGCTGCGGAGAGGGGAGACTGCCTTTTGATCACTGGTGGGATCATTCTGCTGTTGGTAGAGGGGAGACTGCCTTTTGATCACGGGTGGGATCGCTCTGCTGTTGGTAGAGGGGAGACTGCCTTTTGATCACTGGTGGGATCGCTCTGCTGTGGAGAGGGGAGACTGCCTTTTGATCACTGGTGGGATCGCTCTGCTACGGAGAGGGGAGACTGCCTTTTGATTACTGCTGGGATCGCTCTGCTACGGAGAGGGGAGACTGCCTTTTGATAACTGGTGGGATCGCTCTGCTATGCAGAGGGGAGACTGCCTTTTGATCACTGGTGGGATCGCTCTGCTACGGAGAGGGGAGACTGCCTTTTGATCGCTGGTGGGATCGTTCTGCTACGGAGAGGGGACACTGCCTTTTGATCACTGGTGGGATCGTTCTGCTACGGAGAGGGGAGACTGCCTTTTGATCACTGGTGGGATCGCTCTGCTGCGGAGAGTGGAGACTGCCTTTTGATCACTGGTGGGATCGTTCTGCTGCAGGAGAGGGGAGACTGTCTTTTGATCACTGGTGGGATCTCTCTGCTACGGAGAGGGGAGACAGCCTTTAGATCACTGGTGGGATCGCTCTGCTACGGAGAGGGGAGACTGCCTTTTGATAACTGGTGGGATCGCTCTGCTATGCAGAGTGGAGACTGCCTTTTGATCACTGGTGGGATCGCTCTGCTACGGAGAGGGGAGACTGCCTTTTGATCACTGGTGGGATCGTTCTGCTACAGAGAGGGGAGACTGCCTTTTGATCACTGGTGGGATCGCTCAGCTACGGAGAGGGGACACTGCCTTTTGATCACTGGTGGGATCGCTCTGCTGCGGAGAGGGGAGACTGCCTTTTGATCACTGGTGGGATCATTCTGCTGTTGGTAGAGGGGAGACTGCCTTTTGATCACTGGTGGGATCGCTCTGCTGTTGGTAGAGGGGAGACTGCCTTTTGATCACTGGTGGGATCGCTCTGCTGTGGAGAGGGGAGACTGCCTTTTGATCACTGGTGGGATCGCTCTGCTACGGAGAGGGGAGACTGCCTTTTGATTACTGCTGGGATCGCTCTGCTACGGAGAGGGGAGACTGCCTTTTGATAACTGGTGGGATCGCTCTGCTACGGAGAGGGGAGACTGCTTTTTGATCACTGGTGGGATCGTTCTGCTACGGAGAGGGGACACTGCCTTTTGATCACTGGTGGGATCGTTCTGCTACGGAGAGGGGAGACTGCCTTTTGATCACTGGTGGGATCGCTCTGCTGCGGAGAGGGGAGACTGCCTTTTGATCACTGGTGGGATCATTCTGCTGTTGGTAGAGGGGAGACTGCCTTTTGATCACTGGTGGGATCGCTCTGCTACGTAGAGGGGAGACTGCCTTTTGATCACTGGTGGGATCGTTCTGCTGCAGGAGAGGGGAGAATGTCTTTTGATCACTGGTGGGATCTCTCTGCTACGGAGAGGGGAGACAGCCTTTAGATCACTGGTGGGATCGCTCTGCTACGGAGAGGGGAGACTGCCTTTTGATAACTGGTGGGATCGCTCTGCTAAGCAGAGTGGAGACTGCCTTTTGATCACTGGTGGGATCGCTCTGCTACGGAGAGGGGAGACTGCCTTTTGATCACTGGTGGGATCGTTCTGCTACAGAGAGGGGAGACTGCCTTTTGATCACTGGTGGGATCGCTCAGCTACGGAGAGGGGACACTGCCTTTTGATCACTGATGGGATCGCTCTGCTACGGAGAGGGGAGACTGCCTTTTGATCACTGGTGGGATCGCTCTGCTGCGGAGAGGGGAGACTGCCTTTTGATCACTGGTGGGATCGCTCTGCTACGGAGAGGGGAGACTGCCTTTTGATCACTGGTGGTATCGCTCTGCTACGGAGAGGGGAGACTGCCTTTTGATCACTGGTGGGATCGTTCTGCTGCAGGAGAGGGGAGACTGCCTTTTGATCACTGGTGGGATCATTCTGCTGTTGGTAGAGGGGAGACTGCCTTTTGATCACTGGTGGGATCGCTCTGCTACGGAGAGGGGAGACTGCCTTTTGATCACTGGTGGGATCATTCTGCTGCGGAGAGGGGAGATGGCCTTTTGATCACTGGTGGGATCGCTCTGCTACGGAGAGGGGAGACTGCCTTTTGATCACTGGTGGGATCGTTCTGCTGCAGGAGAGGGGAGACTGCCTTTTGATCACTGGTGGGATCATTCTGCTGTTGGTAGAGGGGAGACTGCCTTTTGATCACTGGTGGGATCGCTCTGCTGCGGAGAGGGGAGACTGCCTTTTGATCACTGGTGGGATCATTCTGCTGTTGGTAGAGGGGAGACTGCCTTTTGATCACTGGTGGGATCGTTCTGCTACGGAGAGGGGAGACTGCCTTTTGATCACTGGTGGGATCGTTCTGCTGCAGGAGAGGGGAGACTGTCTTTTGATCACTGGTGGGATCTCTCTGCTACGGAGACGGGAGACGGCCTTTAGATCACTGGTGGGATCGTTCTGCTACGGAGAGGGGAGACTGCCTTTTGATCACTGGTGGGATCGCTCTGCTACGGAGAGGGGAGATTGCCTTTTGATCACTGGTGGGATCGTTCTGCTACAGAGAGGGGAGACTGCCTTTTGATCACTGGTGGGATCGCTCTGCTACGGAGAGGGGAGACTGCCTTTTGATCACTGGTGGGATCGTTCTGCTACAGAGAGGGGACACTGCCTTTTGATCACTGGTGGGATCGCTCTGCTACGGAGAGGGGAGACGGCCTTTAGATCACTGGTGGGATCGCTCTGCTATGGAGAGGGGACACTGCCTTTTGATCACTGGTGGGATCGCTCTGCTACGGAGAGGGGAGACTGCCATTTGATCACTGGTGGGATCGCTCTGCTACGGAGAGGGGAAACTGCCTTTTGATCACTGGTGGGAGCACTCTGTTATCAGAGAGGGGAGACTGCCTTTTGATCACTGGTGGGATCACTCTGCTATGGATAGGGGAGACTGCCTTTTGATCACTGGTGGGATCATTCTGCTACAGAGAGGGGAGACTGCCTTTTGATCACTGGTGGGATCGCTCTGCTGTTGGTAGAGGGGAGACTGCCTTTTGATCACTGGTGGGATCGCTCTGCTGTGGAGAGGGGAGACTGCCTTTTGATCACTGGTGGGATCGCTCTGCTACGGAGAGGGGATACTGCCTTTTGATTCCTGCTGGGATCGCTCTGCTACCGAGAGGGGAGACTGCCTTTTGATAACTGGTGGGATCGCTCTGCTATGCAGAGGGGAGACTGCCTTTTGATCACTGGTGGGATCGCTCTGCTACGGAGAGGGGAGACTGCCTTTTGATCACTGGTGCGATCGTTCTGCTACAGAGAGGGGAGACTGCCTTTTGATCACTGGTGGGATCGCTCTGCTACGGAGAGGGGAGACTGCCTTTTGATCACTGGTGGGATCGCTCTGCTGCGGAGAGGGGAGACTGCCTTTTGATCACTGGTGGGATCATTCTGCTGTTGGTAGAGGGGAGACTGCCTTTTGATCACTGGTGGGATCGCTCTGCTACGGAGAGGGGAGACTGCCTTTTGATCACTGGTGGGATCGTTCTGCTGCAGGAGAGGGGAGACTGCCTTTTGATCACTGGTGGGATCATTCTGCTGTTGGTAGAGGGGAGACTGCCTTTTGATCACTGGTGGGATCGCTCTGCTACGGAGAGGGGAGACTGCCTTTTGATCACTGGTGGGATCGTTCTGCTGCAGGAGAGGGGAGACTGTCTTTTGATCACTGGTGGGATCTCTCTGCTACGGAGAGGGGAGACGGCCTTTAGATCACTGGTGGGATCGCTCTGCTACGGAGAGGGGACACTGCCTTTTGATCACTGGTGGGATCGCTCTGCTACGGAGAGGGGAGACTGCCTTTTGATCACTGGTGGGATCATTCTGCTGTTGGTAGAGGGGAGACTGCCTTTTGATCACTGGTGGGATCGCTCTGCTATGGAGAGGGGAGACTGCCTTTTGATCACTGGTGGGATCGTTCTGCTGCAGGAGAGGGGAGACTGTCTTTTGATTACTGGTGGGATCTCTCTGCTTCGGAGAGGGGAGACGGCCTTTAGATCACTGGTGGGATCGCTCTGCTACGGAGAGGGGACACTGCCTTTTGATCACTGGTGGGATCGCTCTGCTACGGAGAGGGGAGACTGCCTTTTGATCACTGGTGGGATCGCTCTGCTGCGGAGAGGGGAGACTGCCTTTTGATCACTGGTGGGATCATTCTGCTGTTGGTAGAGGGGAGACTGTCTTTTGATCACTGGTGGGATCGCTCTGCTACGGAGAGGGGAGACTGCCTTTTGATCACTGGTGGGATCGTTCTGCTGCAGGAGAGGGGAGACTGTCTTTTGATCACTGGTGGGATCTCTCTGCTACGGAGAGGGGAGACGGCCTTTAGATCACTGGTGGGATCGTTCTGCTACGGAGAGGGGAGACTGCCTTTTGATCACTGGTGGGATCGCTCTGCTACGGAGAGGGGAGACTGCCTTTTGATCACTGGTGGGATCGTTCTGCTACAGAGAGGGGAGACTGCCTTTTGATCACTGGTGGGATCGCTCTGCTATGGAGAGGGGAGACTGCCTTTTGATCACTGGTGGGATCGTTCTGCTACAGAGAGGGGACACTGCCTTTTGATCACTGGTGGGATCGCTCTGCTACGGAGAGGGGAGACTGCCTTTTGATCACTGGTGGGATCGCTCTGCTGCGGAGAGGGGAGACTGCCTTTTGATCACTGGTGGGATCATTCTGCTGTTGGTAGAGGGGAGACTGCCTTTTGATCACTGGTGGGATCGCTCTGCTACGGAGAGGGGAGACTGCCTTTTGATCACTGGTGGGATCGTTCTGCTGCAGGAGAGGGGAGACTGTCTTTTGATCACTGGTGGGATCTCTCTGCTACGGAGTGGGGAGACGGCCTTTAGATCACTGGTGGGATCGTTCTGCTACGGAGAGGGGAGACTGCCTTTTGATCACTGGTGGGATCGCTCTGCTACGGAGAGGGGAGACTGCCTTTTGATCACTGGTGGGATCGTTCTGCTACAGAGAGGGGAGACTGCCTTTTGATCACTGGTGGGATCGCTCTGCTACGGAGAGGGGAGACTGCCTTTTGATCACTGGTGGGATCGTTCTGCTACAGAGAGGGGACACTGCCTTTTGATCACTGGTGGGATCGCTCTGCTACGGAGAGGGGAGACGGCCTTTAGATCACTGGTGGGATCATTCTGCTACAGAGAGGGGAGACTGCCTTTTGATCACTGGTGGGATCATTCTGCTACAGAGAGGGGAGACTGCCTTTTGATCACTGGTGGGATCGCTCTGCTGTTGGTAGAGGGGAGACTGCCATTTGATCACTGGTGGGATCGCTCTGCTACGGAGAGGGGAGACTGCCTTTTGATGACTGGTGGGATCGCTCTGCTATGGAGAGGGGAGACTGCCTTTTGATCACTGGTGGGATCTCTCTGCTCTGGAGAGGGGAGACTGCCTTTTGATCACTGGTGGGATGGCTCTGCTACGGAGAGGGGAGACTGCCTTTTGATCACTGGTGGGATCACTCTGCTATGGATAGGGGAGACTGCCTTTTGATCACTGGTGGGATCATGCTGCTACAGAGAGGGGAGACTGCCTTTTGATCACTGGTGGGATCGCTCTGCTATGCAGAGGGGAGACTGCCTTTTGATCACTGGTGGGATCGCTCTGCTGCGGAGAGTGGAGACTGCCTTTTGATCACTGGTGGGATCGCTCTGCTACGGAGAGGGGAGACTGCCTTTTGATTACTGCTGGGATCGCTCTGCTACGGAGAGGGGAGACTGCCTTTTGATAACTGGTGGGATCGCTCTGCTATGCAGAGGGGAGACTGCCTTTTGATCACTGGTGGGATCGCTCTGCTACGGAGAGGGGAGACTGCCTTTTGATCACTGGTGGGATCGTTCTGCTACAGAGAGGGGAGACTGCCTTTTGTTCACTGGTGGGATCGCTCTGCTACGGAGAGGGGACACTGCCTTTTGATCACTGGTGGGATCGCTCTGCTACGGAGAGGGGAGACTGCCTTTTGATCACTGGTGGGATCGCTCTGCTGCGGAGAGGGGAGACTGCCTTTTGATCACTGGTGGGATCATTCTGCTGTTGGTAGAGGGGAGACTGCCTTTTGATCACTGGTGGGATCGCTCTGCTACGGAGAGGGGAGACTGCCTTTTGATCACTGGTGGGATCGTTCTGCTGCAGGAGAGGGGAGACTGTCTTTTGATCACTGGTGGGATCTCTCTGCTACGGAGAGGGGAGACGGCCTTTAGATCACTGGTGGGATCGTTCTGCTACGGAGAGGGGAGACTGCCTTTTGATCACTGGTGGGATCGCTCTGCTACGGAGAGGGGAGACTGCCTTTTGATCACTGGTGGGATCGCTCTGCTACGGAGAGGGGAGACGGCCTTTAGATCACTGGTGGGATCGTTCTGCTACGGAGAGGGGAGACTGCCTTTTGATCACTGGTGGGATCGCTCTGCTACGGAGAGGGGAGACTGCGTTTTGATCACTGGTGGGATCACTCTGCTATGGAGAGGGGAGACTGCCTTTTGATCACTGGTGGGATCGCTCTGCTACGGAGAGGGGAGACTGCCTTTTGATCACTGGTGGGAGCACTCTGTTATCAGAGAGGGGAGACTGCCTTTTGATCACTGGTGGGATCGCTCTGCTATGGAGAGGAGAGACTGCCTTTTGATCACTGGTGGGATCATTCTGCTACAGAGAGGAGAGACTGCCTTTTGATCACTGGTGGAATCGCTCTGCTATGGAGAGGAGAGACTGCCTTTTGATCACTGGTGGGATCATTCTGCTACAGAGAGGGGAGACTGCCTTTTGATCACTGGTGGGATCGCTCTGCTGTTGGTAGAGGGGAGACTGCCATTTGATCACTGGTGGGATCGCTCTGCTACGGAGAGGGGAGACTGCCTTTTGATGACTGGTGGGATCGCTCTGCTATGGAGAGGGGAGACTGCCTTTTGATCACTGGTGGGATCACTCTGCTATGGAGAGGGGAGACTGCCTTTTGATCACTGGTGGGATAGCTCTGCTACGGAGAGGGGAGACTGCCTTTTGATCACTGGTGGGATCACTCTGCTATGGATAGGGGAGACTGCCTTTTGATCACTGGTGGGATCATTCTGCTACAGAGAGGGGAGACTGCCTTTTGATCACTGGTGGGATCGCTCTGCTATGCAGAGGGGAGACTGCCTTTTGATCACTGGTGGGATCGCTCTGCTGCGGAGAGTGGAGACTGCCTTTTGATCACTGGTGGGATCGCTCTGCTACGGAGAGGGGAGACTGCCTTTTGATTACTGCTGGGATCGCTCTGCTACGGAGAGGGGAGACTGCCTTTTGATAACTGGTGGGATCGCACTGCTATGCAGAGGGGAGACTGCCTTTTGATCACTGGTGGGATCGCTCTGCTACGGAGAGGGGAGACTGCCTTTTGATCACTGGTGGGATCGTTCTGCTACAGAGAGGGGAGACTGCCTTTTGATCACTGGTGGGATCGCTCTGCTACGGAGAGGGGACACTGCCTTTTGATCACTGGTGGGATCGCTCTGCTACGGAGAGGGGAGACTGCCTTTTGATCACTGGTGGGATCGCTCTGCTGCGGAGAGGGGAGACTGCCTTTTGATCACTGGTGGGATCATTCTGCTGTTGGTAGAGGGGAGACTGCCTTTTGATCACTGGTGGGATCGCTCTGCTACGGAGAGGGGAGACTGCCTTTTGATCACTGGTGGGATCGTTCTGCTGCAGGAGAGGGGAGACTGTCTTTTGATCACTGGTGGGATCTCTCTGCTACGGAGAGGGGAGACGGCCTTTAGATCACTGGTGGGATCGTTCTGCTACGGAGAGGGGAGACTGCCTTTTGATCACTGGTGGGATCTCTCTGCTACGGAGAGGGGAGACGGCCTTTAGATCACTGGTGGGATCGTTCTGCTACGGAGAGGGGAGACTGCCTTTTGATCACTGGTGGGATCGCTCTGCTACGGAGAGGGGAGACTGCCTTTTGATCACTGGTGGGATCACTCTGCTATGGAGAGGGGAGTCTGCCTTTTGATCACTGGTGGGATCACTCTGTTACGGAGAGGAGAGACTGCCTTTTGATCACTGGTGGGATCTTTCTGCTACGGAGAGGGGAGACTGCCTTTTGATCACTGGTGGAATCGCTCTGCTATGGAGAGGAGAGACTGCCTTTTGATCACTGGTGGGATCATTCTGCTACAGAGAGGGGAGACTGCCTTTTGATCACTGGTGGGATCGCTCTGCTGTTGGTAGAGGGGAGACTGCCATTTGATCACTGGTGGGATCGCTCTGCTACGGAGAGGGTAGACTGCCTTTTGATGACTTGTGGGATCGCTCTGCTATGGAGAGGGGAGACTGCCTTTTGATCACTGGTGGGATCACTCTGCTATGGAGAGGGGAGACTGCCTTTTGATCACTGGTGGGATGGCTCTGCTACGGAGAGGGGAGACTGCCTTTTGATCACTGGTGGGATCACTCTGCTATGGATAGGGGAGACTGCCTTTTGATCACTGGTGGGATCATTCTGCTACAGAGAGGGGAGACTGCCTTTTGATCACTGGTGGGATCGCTCTGCTATGCAGAGGGGAGACTGCCTTTTGATCAGTGGTGGGATCGCTCTGCTGCGGAGAGGGGAGACTGCCTTTTGATCACTGGTGGGATCGCTCTGCCTCGGAGAGGGGAGACTGCCTTTTGATAACTGCTGGGATCGCTCTGCTACGGAGAGGGGAGACTGCCTTTTGATAACTGGTGGGATCGCTCTGCTATGCAGAGGGGAGACTGCCTTTTGATCACTGGTGGGATCGCTCTGCTACGGAGAGGGGAGACTGCCTTTTGATCACTGGTGGGATCGTTCTGCTACAGAGAGGGGACACTGCCTTTTGATCACTGGTGGGATCGCTCTGCTACGGAGAGGGGACACTGCCTTTTGATCACTGGTGGGATCGCTCTGCTACGGAGAGGGGAGACTGCCTTTTGATCACTGGTGGGATCGCTGTGCTGCGGAGAGGGGAGACTGCCTTTTGATCACTGGTGGGATCATTATGCTGTTGGTAGAGGGGAGACTGCCTTTTGATCACTGGTGGGATCGCTCTGCTATGGAGAGGGGAGACTGCCTTTTGATCACTGGTGGGATCGTTCTGCTGCAGGAGAGGGGAGACTGTCTTTTGATCACTGGTGGGATCTCTCTGCTACGGAGAGGGGAGACGGCCTTTAGATCACTGGTGGGATCGTTCTGCTACGGAGAGGGGAGACTGCCTTTTGATCACTGGTGGGATCTCTCTGCTACGGAGAGGGGAGACGGCCTTTAGATCACTGGTGGGATCGTTCTGCTACGGAGAGGGGAGACTGCCTTTTGATCACTGGTGGGATCGCTCTGCTACGGAGAGGGGAGACTGCCTTTTGATCACTGGTGGGATCACTCTGCTATGGAGAGGGGAGTCTGCCTTTTGATCACTGGTGGGATCACTCTGTTACGGAGAGGAGAGACTGCCTTTTGATCACTGGTGGGATCTTTCTGCTACGGAGAGGGGAGACTGCCTTTTGATCACTGGTGGGATCGCTCTGCTACAGAGAAGGGAGACTGCCTTTTGATCACTGGTGGGATCGCTCTGCTACTGAGAGGGGAGATTGCCTTTTGATCACTGGTGGGATCGCTCTGCTACAGAGAGGGGAGACTGTCTTTTGATCACTGCTGGGATCGCTCTGCTACGGAGAGGGGAGACTGCCTTTTGATCATTGGTGGGATCGCTGTGCTACAGAGAGGGGAGACTGTCTTTTGATCACTGGTAGGATCGCTCTGCTATGGAGAGGGGAGACTGTCTTTTGATCACTGGTGGGATCTCTCTGCTACGGAGAGGGGAGACGGCCTTTAGATCACTGGTGGGATCGTTCTGCTACGGAGAGGGGAGACTGCCTTTTGATCACTGGTGGGATCTCTCTGCTACGGAGAGGGGAGACGGCCTTTAGATCACTGGTGGGATCGTTCTGCTACGGAGAGGGGAGACTGCCTTTTGATCACTGGTGGGATCGCTCTGCTACGGAGAGGGGAGACTGCCTTTTGATCACTGGTGGGATCACTCTGCTATGGAGAGGGGAGTCTGCCTTTTGTTCACTGGTGGGATCACTCTGTTACGGAGAGGAGAGACTGCCTTTTGATCACTGGTGGGATCTTTCTGCTACGGAGAGGGGAGACTGCCTTTTGATCACTGGTGGGATCGCTCTGCTACAGAGAAGGGAGACTGCCTTTTGATCACTGGTGGGATCGCTCTGCTACTGAGAGGGGAGATTGCCTTTTGATCACTGGTGGGATCGCTCTGCTACAGAGAGGGGAGACTGTCTTTTGATCACTGCTGGGATCGCTCTGCTACGGAGAGGGGAGACTGCCTTTTGATCATTGGTGGGATCGCTGTGCTACAGAGAGGGGAGACTGTCTTTTGATCACTGGTAGGATCGCTCTGCTATGGAGAGGGGAGACTGCCTTTTGATCACTGGTGGGATCGCTCTGCTACGGAGAGGGGAGACTGCCTTTTGATCACTGGTGGGATCGCTCTGCTACAAAGAGGGGAGACTGCCTTTTTATCACTGGTAGGATCGCTCTGCTATGGAGAGGGGAGACTGTCTTTTGATCACTGGTGGGATCGTTCTGCTGCCGGTGAGGGGCGATTGCCGCTGTGACCAGAGAATGTTAGCAAGGTTTTACTGACTTGTAATATGACCTTTTTTTTCTGTCTTAATTTTTTTTATATTCTGTGATTTTTGCTCGATCTTTCTCAATTTTGTTTTTGTGCATGTAATGTAGATTTGGGTTTTGATGTGGCTGTTCCATTTTTGTTTATTTTTTCTATGCAAGGAGGGCAGTGTTTTGAGTTGTTGATTGGATCCTGTATCAGAGGAACATCCATTTAGAATAGAAATAAAGAAAAGCTTACTTTAGCCAGAGTGTGGTAAATCTGTGGAATTCATTGCCACAGGCAGCAGTGGAGGCTAAGTCAATTGGTATATTTAAAGTGGAGGTTAATAGTTTCATGATTAATCAGGCATCAATGGTTACGACAAAATGGCAGAAGAATAGGGTTGAGGGGGATAATAAATTGGCCTATCTTCATGTCGTCTGCAAACTTTGCAACAAAGCCATCAATTCCATCATCTATCATTAACATATATCAAAAAAGAATCAGTCCCAACACAAACGCCTGTGAAATAGCACTTGTCAGAAAAGACTCGCCTTATTCCCACTCTGCCTCCTGCCAGTCAGCCACTGCATTATCCATGCTGGAATCTTTCCTGTAATACCATGAGCACATAGCTTGTTAAGCAGCCTCATGTGTGGCACCTTGTCAAAGGCCTCCTGAAAATCCAAGCACACAATGTCCACTGATTCTCCTTTGTCTATCCTGCTTGCTATTTCTTCAAAGAATTCCACCAGATTTGTCAGACATGATTTTCTCTTAAGGAAACCGTGCTGATTATGGTCTGTTTTATCATGTGCCTCAGTACCCTGAGACTCAGCCTTAATAAATTGAGTCCAACATCTTTCCCAACCACTGAGATCTGACTAACTGGCCTTTAGTATCCTTTCTTCTGCTTCTCTCCCTTCTTGAAGAGTGGACATGAACAATTTTCCAGTCTTCCGGAAACATTCCAGATTCTAGACAGATCATTACTAATGTCTCCTCAGTCTCTTCAACAAGCTCTTTTAGAACCCTGGGGTGTACACCATCTGGTCCAGGTTTCTTATCTACCTTCAACCTTTCAGCTTCCACAAAAACCTTCTCTCCAGTAATGTTAACTTCACACATTTCAGGCTCCCTGACACCTGGAACATCCACCATACTGCACATGTCTATGTGTTAAAATGTTTTGTTAATGAGAGAGGCCAGAGGAGAGTGGCCAGACCAATTCAAGCTGACATGAAGGTAACAGTAATTCAAATAACCACAAGTTACAACAGTGCTACATGGAAGAGCATTTTTGGATGCACAACACATTGAAAGTTGAAGGGGATGAGTTACAGTAGAGGATCAGAGCAGGTACATTTTTAATTTGGCTTTTGCAATGGTGCAGTTTTCTTTCAGTAGATTGGTGTGCTAAAGTCTCTTAATTGTTGATTAACCCCCAGTTTTGTTGCCTCAAGAGAGTAGCAACTGAGGGAAAATTAAATGGATCTTTCTTGAGTCCGTGTTAGGATGGACTAGTGTGTAAAGAACATGAAAGGTCAAATTTAGACCAAGACATTTCATGTCCTTTCAAAGTGACACAAAACCTACACATTCTGTGGATGTGTTTTTCTTAGTTGTTTCTTTCTGTGTTTTTTTTTATCCTTCAGAAGAAATCTGAGCATTTATTATCAGCAGAACCTGATGGAGATTTTCTCATCTGAGTTCCCTTAATTGGAAAAGAAGATGGAAAGCAAATAATTTGCCAACTCTCAGCATCCATCCTGGTCCTGTTTGCTTATATTGGTGCAACACTATGGCCTGCAGGAAGAAATCAGGACCATCTGGAACTTGTAATTTAATAGTTTTCACAGGGTTTGAAGGTGAAGCCACATAGGATTGGGCCCTTTGTGCACCAGATTAGGCTCCAAATTAAATTGTTCTTGATACTTTAGGAGGTTATTTTGGATGAGTTGATATGAACTCATCTGCAGTTTCCAGAGTTTCTAAATCTTTTCTTCAATCCATGCATGGACAGGTTCTGAAATTGTCCATTGCATCATTTAACTTAATTGTTGGCCAAGTATGCAAATCATCCCATGTATGACCTTTACATTTGTGAAGTTACAAGTTAAAACATTAGATTCTGGAAGAGCCATTAATTAAAGCTCCACCATACCTCATGATGTTTGGCTTCTGAAAGTCAGTCACATTTAACTTTGTGCACAGATTGCATTGCCTTCCATTTTGCCCCATTCCTCTCTGTGTGTTTTTGCACAGAAAGATATCAAGTCATGCTTCAAATACTACTCAAGCAGTCAGGACTTCACTCACTTAAAATTCTTTGGCACAAGTATGATTCACCACAGAAGCAGGTATTCACAATCTGTTCCAGGCCTGTGTCTGATCAAGTTAAAGTTCTTGCTTAGGTTCCAGCTCCCTCCATTCCACCACTACTGAGTTAGACAGAGTTACTTAACATGATAAATCGGGAGGGATTAAAGGGGGAGGGGTGGCAGATCTTGTCAGGGAAAATGTCATAGCAGTGCTCAGACAGCACAGACTGAGGGGCTCATCTACGGGAGGAACTGAGGAATAAGGGATGACCACATTAATGGATTATATTGTAGGCGGATATAGCGGAGCAAATTTCCAGAGAGATCACAAACAGTTGCAAGAAAAATAAGGTTGTGATAGCAGGTAGTTTTAACTTTCCACATATTGACTGAGACTCCCATACTGTAAAAGAGCTGAATAGGATAGAGTTTGTCAAATGTGTTTAGGAAAGTTTCCTTAATCTGTACATTAAGGTTCCTAGAGAGCATGTGATACTAGATCTCCCTTTAGGAAATGAGACAGGACAAGCGACAAAGTGTGTATAGGGGAATACTTTGCATCAAGTGATCATAATTTGAATTGTTTCATGTTAATTATGGAGAATGATGAGACTGGTCCTCCAAATGAGATTTTAAATTGAAGAAAGGCCAACTTTAATCGTATTATTAATGATTTGGCAAGTATGGATTGGAACAGGCTATTTTCTGGCAAAGGTGTATTTGGTAAGTGGGAGGCTTTCAAAAGCAAAATTTTGAGAGTACAAAACTTGTATTGTGCCTGTCAGAATAAAAGGTAAAGATAACAAATGTTGGGAACCTTGGTTTTCAAGAAATCTTGAGGTCCTGGTTAAGAGAAAAAAAGGAAGTGTACAGCAGGTATAGGCAAGTAGGAACAAATGAGGTGCTTATGGAGTGTAAGAAATGCAAGAGAATGCTTAAGAAAGAAATCAGGCGGGGTAAAAGAAGGCATAAAATTCCTCCAGTAGACAAAGTGAAGGAGAATCTGAAGGGATTCTACAGATATGTTAAGAGCAAAAGGATTGCAAGACACAAAATTGGTCATCTGGAAGATCAGAATGGTAATCCATGTGTGGAGCCAAAAGTGATGGGGGAGATCTTAAATACACTTTTTGTATCTGTATTTACTCAGGAAATGGACACAGAATCTATAGAATTGAGGCAAAATGGCATCAACTTCATGGACCCTATAAATATTACAGGGAGGTGTTTGCTATCCTGAGGTGAATCAGGGTTAATAAGCCCCCAGGGCCTGACAAGTTGTTGCCTCAGACCCTATGGGAGGCAAGTACAGAAATTGCCAAGGCCCTATCAGAAACAGTTAAATCATCCTTAGCGACAGGAGAGGTACCAGAAGACTGGAGGATAGCCAAAGTTGTTTCAATGTTTTAAAAAGTCTCCAAACATAAACCAGTAAATTATAGGCCAGTGAGCCTGACATCAGTAGTGAGGAAGTTATTGGAAGGTATTCTAAGGGACTGGATATTCATGTATTGGGATAGATATGGACTGATAAAAGTTAGTCAGTATGGCTTCATGTGTGGTACATCATGTCTAACCAATCCTATAGAGTTTTTCGAGGAAGTTACCAGTAAAGTGGACGAAGGCAAATCAGTGGATGTTGTCTACATGAACTTTGGCAAGGCATGGGAGGCTGGTCAAGAAGGTTCATTAGCTCTGCATTCAAAATGAGGTAGTAAATTGGATTAGTCATTGGCTTTGTGGGAGAAGCCAGAGAGTGGTAGTAGACAGTTGCCTCTCTGACTGGAGACTGTGACTGGTGGTGTGCCACAGGGATTGGTGCTGGGTCCTTTGTTGTTTGTCATCTATATCAATGACAATGTGGTAAACTGGATCAGCAAATTTGCAGCTGACACCAAGTTTGGGAGTGTAGTGAACAGCAAGGCTGGATATCATTGCTTGAGCAGCTGGAAAAATGGGCTGAACAATGTCAGATGGAACTTAATGCAGGCAAGTCTGAAGTTTTACACTTCGGAAGGACCAACCAGAGTAGGTCTTCACAGTAAGCAGTAGGGCACTGAGGAGTGCAGGAGAACAAAGGGATCTGGGAATACAGGTCCATAATTCATTGAAAGTGGTGTCACAGGTAGATAGGGTCGTAAATAAAGAACACTAGAACACTACAACACTAGAATACTACAGTACAGGCCCTTCAGTCCTCGATGTTGTGCCGACCCATATATTCCTAAAAAAAAGTACTAAACCCACACTACTCTGTAACCCAAACACGAGGAAATCTGCAGATGCTGGAAATTCAAGCAGCACACACAAAATGCTGGTAGAACACAGCAGGCCAGGCAGCATCTATAAGGAGAAGCACTGTCGACGTTTCAGGCCAAGACCGTTCGTCCTGACGTCGACAGTGCTTCTTCCTATAGATGCTGTCTGGCCTGCTGTGTTCCACCAGCACTTTGTGTGTGTTGCTACCCCATAACCCTCTATGTTTCTGTCATCCATATGCCTGTCCAAGAGGCTCTTAAATACCCCTAATGTTTTAGCCTCCACCACCATCCCTGGCAAGTCATTCCAGGCACTCACAACCCTGTGTGTAAAAAACTTACCCCTGATGTCTCCCCTAAACTTCCCTCCCTTAATTTTTTACATATGCCCTCTGGTGTTTGCTATTGGTGCCCTGGGAAACAGGTACTGACTATCCACCCTATCTATGCCTCTCATAATCTTGTAGACCTCCATCAAATCACCTCTCATTCTTCTACGCTCCAAAGAGAAAAGTCCCAGCTCTGCTAACCTTGCTTCATATGACTTGTTCTCCAAACCAGGCAACATCCTGGTCAATCTCCTCTGCACCCTCTATGTACCTTCCACATCCTTCCAATAATGAGGTGACCAGAATTGGACACAATACTGTAAGTGTGGTCTCACCAGAGATTTGTAGAGTTGCAACATGGCTTCTCTGCTTTTGAACTCAATCCCCTTATTAATGAAGCCTCACATCCTATAGGCCTTCTTAACTATCCTATCAACCTGTGCAGCAACCTTGAGGGATGTATGGATTTGAACCCCAAGGTCCCTTTGTTCATCCACACTCTTAAGTAACTGACCATTAATCCTGTACTCAGTCTTCTGGTTTGTCCTTCCAAAATGCATCACCTCACACTTGTCCGGATTGAACTCCATCTGCCATTTCTCTGCCCAACTCTGCAGCCTGTCTATATCCTCTTGTAACCTTTGACAACCTACAGCTCCATCCACAACTCCTCCAAACTTTGTGTCATCTGCAAACTTACTCACCCATCTTTTTGCCTCTTCATCCAGTTCATTTATAAAAGTCACAAATAGCAGGGGTCCCAGGACAGATCCCTGTGGCACTCCACTAGTCACCGACCTCCAGGCAGAATACTTTCCTTCCACAACTACCCTCTGCTTTCTTCCTGTAAGCCAATTTTTTATCCAAACAGCCAAGGTTCCACTGATCCCATGCCTCATGACTTTCTGGATGAGTCTCTCGTGGGGGACCTTGTCAAATGCCTTGCTAAAATCCATGTAGACCACACCTCCCACCCTACCTTCATCAATTTCTTTTGTTACCTCTTCAAAAAGCTCAATTAGGCTCGTGAGGCATGACCTTCCCTTCACAAAGCCATGTTGACTATCCATGAATGGACTGTACTTCTCCAAATGCTCGTAGATCCTATCCTTAAGAATCCTTTCCAATAGTTCGCAGACCACCAACGTAAGAACTACATTTGCCATTCTCCAATCCTCTGTCACCTCCCCTGCAGCCAAAGAGGATTCAAAGATCATAGCTGCTACTCCAACGATCTCTTCTCTCACTGCCTGAGGTATATCACATCCGGCCCTGGGGACTTATCAGTCTTGATGTTTTTAAGAAGATCCAACATTTCTTCTTCCCTAATCTCCACATTGTCCAGCACACAGGCCTCCAGGCACATGTTGCCCTCTTTATCCTTTAGCGGTCCCACCTTCGTTCTCGTCATCCTCCTACTCTTCACATACGCATAGAACTGCTTGGGATTCTCCTTAATTCTACATGCCAAGGCCTTCTTATGCCCCCTTCGAGATCTCCTAAGTCCTTTCTTTAGCTCCTTCCTGGCTACCCTATATTTCTCATAAGCTCTTCCTGCTTCCTGCTTCTTATATCTAACATATGCTTCCTCCTTCCTCTTGACGAGTTGCCTCACATGTTTCGTCAGCCACGGTTCCCTTTTCCTACCATTTTTTCCTTGTCTCAATGGGACAAACCCATCCTGAACCCAGCTCAAGTGGTCCCTAAACTTCCTCCACATTACTTCTGTGCTTTCACCCTTGAACATCTGTTTCCAATTTACTCTCGCTAGTTCCTGCCTCGTCCCTTCATCGTTAGTCCTTCCCCAGTTAAGCACTTTACCATTTTGTCTGTTTTTATCCTTTTCCATAGCTATGCTGAAGCTAAGGGAGTTATGGTCACTCTCACCAAAATGCTTCCCCACCAAGAGGTCTGTCACCTGACCAGGCTCATTACCCTGAACTAGATCGAGTATAGCCTCTCCTCTCATCGGCCGGTCCACATACTGTATCAGGAACCCTTCTTGAACACACCTGACAAATTCAACCCCATCTATCCCCCTTGTACTCAGGAAGTGCCAGTCAATATGAGGGAAGTTGAAAGCACCCATAACTACTACCCTGTATTTCCTGCACCATTCTAAAATCTGCCTGCTTATTCGCTCCTCGGTGTCCCGAGGGCTATTTGGGGGCCTATAGACTACTCCCAGCACAGTGATTGAGCCCTTCCTATTTCTGACTTCCACCCACACCTACTCAGTGGACACTCCCTCTACAGCGTCCTCCCTTTCTATAGCCACGGTACTATCCCTGACCAGCAATGCTACTCCCCCCACTTTTCTACCTCCCATCTTGTTCCTAGGTTTTAGCACATCACAACCCTGATTCATAAATCAGTGTATTGAGTACAGGAGATGGGATTTTATGTTGAAGTAACGTAAGATATTGTTGAGGCCTAATTTGGAGTATTGTGTGCATTTTTGGTCACCTTCCTGCAAGGATGTTGCTGGGTCTGGAGGATCAGAGTTATAAAGAAAAATTGAATAGATTAGGACTTCAATCCCTAGAGGATAGGAGAATGAGGGGAGATTTGAACATTATGAGGGGTATAGACAGGGTAAATGCAAGCAGGCTTTTCCCACTGAGGCTGGGTGGGACAACAACCAGGGGTCATGGCTTAAGGGAGGAAGGTGAAATGTTTAAGGCAGACATTTGATAAGGTGTGATAAGTTTCCCCTCATGTTCCCCTTAAACCTTTCACTCTTCACCCTTAACCCATGACATTATTCCCTTTATTCCCAATATTCCCACTCGCTGCCTCCTGCCTGTCAGCCATTCCTCTATCCATGCCAGTGTCTTTCCTGTAACACCATAGGATTTTATCTTGTTAAGCAGCCTCATGTGTGGCACCTTATTGAATGTCTTCTGAAAATCCAAGTGTAACCCTCAGGGTCGCCCAGCTCTTGTATGTCTGGGGAAACAGCCTTCGGCCCCGCCAGACTGGGTAATAGCATTTGTGTGGTTGCTGTGTGATGTATCCCCGGTTAGAAACCCACAACGCAAAATATTAGACAGCACACCATATGCAATTAAATAATTGAACCTTACGAATCTTAACCTGAATATAGGGTTAGTAATGAAAATAAAAAAAGGGCCCAAGTCAAGTCAAAGTCACATTGGAGCTCACTCAGCAGTCCTTCCACCATCGGTCTCCTCCGAGCATTGCCGACCTTCGAACCCTCGGATCCCAGTCCACTCCGTCCAGTGGTCTACCAGCTCTCTCCACACGTGTATTCCCACTTCATCTCTCCTCGACAAAAGACCATGAACAAACATCTTTCCAGATCATTTTTCAATGTTCCTTAGATTCAGGATCAGTTCCTGAGGATTGGAGAGTGGCTAATGTTATCCCACTTTTTAAGAAAGGAGGGAGGGAGAAAACAGAGAACTATCGACCTGTCAGCCTGACATTGGTGGTGGGGAAGATGCTGGAGTCCATTATTAAAGATGAAATAGTGGCATATCTAGATAGCAGTGATAGGATTGGGCCAAGCCAGCATGGATTTACCAAGGGTAAGTCATGCTTGACTAATCTGTTGCAGTTTTTCGAGGATGTAACCAGGAAGTTAGATGGGGGAGATCCAGTGGATGTAGTGTACCTTGATTTTCAGAAGGCATTTGATAAGGTCCAACATAGGAGATTGGTGGGTAAAATCAGAGCTCATGGCATTGGGGGGAAGACATTGACATGGATAGAAAACTGGTTGGCAGATAGAAAGCAAAGGGTAATGGTGAATGGGTGTTTCTCGGAATGGCAGGTGGTGACTAGTGGGGTGCCACAGGGCTCGGTATCGGGACCACAGCTGTTTAAGATTTACGTCAACGATTTAGATGAAGGCATTGAGAATAACATCAGCAAGTTTGCTGATGATACTAAGCTGGGTGGCAGAGTGACATGTGATGAGGATGTTAGGAGAATTCAGGGTAACGTGGATAAGCTGGGCGATTGGGCAGATACTTGGCAGATGACGTTTAATGTGAATAAGTGTGAGGTTATCCACTTTGGGAGTAAGAACAGGAAGGCAGATTATTATCTGAACGGTGTAGAGTTAGGTAAGGGAGAAATACAAAGAGATCTAGGAGTCCTTGTTCATTAGTCACTGAAGGTGAATGAGCAAGTGGAGCAGGCAGTGAAGAAGACTAATGGAATGTTGGCCTTTATTACAAAGGGAATTGAGTACAAGAGCAAGGAAATCCTCTTGCATTTGTACAGGGCCCTGGTGAGACCACACCTGGAGTATTGTGTACAGTTTTGGTCTCCAGGATTAAGGAAGGACATCCGGGCTGTAGAGGAAGTGCAGCGTAGATTCACGAGGTTAATTCCTGGGATGGCTGGACTGTCTTACGCAGAGAGGTTAGAGAGACTGGGCTTGTACACGCTGGAATTAAGGAGATTGAGAGGGGATCTGATTGCAGCATATAAGATTATTAAGGGATTGGACAAGATAGAGGCAGGAAATATGTTCCAGATGCTGGGAGAGTCCAGTACCAGAGGGCATGGTTAGAGAATAAGGGGCAGGTTATTTAGGACAGAGTTAAGGAAAAACTTCTCCCAGAGAGTTGTGGGGGTGTGGAATGCACTGCCTCGGAAGGCAGTGGAGGCCAATTCTCTGGATGCTTTCCAGAAGGAGCAAGATAGGTATCTTAAGGATAGGGGAATCAAGGGATATGGGGACAAGGCAGGAACCGGGTATTGATAGTAGATGATCAGCCATGATCTCAAAATGGCGGTGCAGGCTCGAAGGGCCAAATGGTCTACTTCTGCACCTATAGTCTATTCACAAGACACAGCAACAATCTCTTATTGGCTAAAATGTATCCCATTATCTCCAGCCATAACCCAAACATTGCTGCTACAGAGAAACTGTTACCTCAGCAGTGAACATTACAGAGAAGCCATTACATTAGCAGTGAAACCTTACAGCACGTTACACAAGTAAATGACATCCACTGCCTCTCCTTTGTCCACCCTGCTTGTTACTTCCTCGAAGAACTCTAATAGGTTTGTCAGGCAAGATTTCCATTGACAGAAACCATGCTGACTGTGACTTATTTTATGATTAGTCTCCAAGAACCCCGAAACTTCATCCTTAATTATAGACTCCAACACTTTCCCAACCACTGAGGTTAGGCTAACCCCTGTTCTGGCCTACAGTTCTCTTTCTTTTGCCTTCCTCCCTTCTTAAAAAGTAGAGTGACATTTGCAATCTTCCAGTCCTCTGGGACCATGCCAGAATCAAGTGATTCATGAAAGATCATGAGCAATGCATCTATTATCTCTTCAGCAACCTCTTTCAAAACTCTGGGATGTAGTCCATCCAGCCCAGGTGATTTATCCAGCTTTAAGTTTGCCTCGTACTTTTTCCTTCGTAATAGCAATATCAGTCATTCCTTCTCCCTGATACTCATGGAGCTCTGGCACACTGCTAGTGTCTCCCACAGTGAAGTCAAATGCAAAGTACTCACTAAGTTCATCTGCAATCTCTTTGTCCCCCATTACTACCTCACCAGCATCATTTTCCAGTGGTCCAATATCCACTTTCAACTCCCTTTTACTCTTTATATAACTGAAAATACTTTTTGTATCTTGCTTTATATCATTGTTTAGTCTGCCCTCATGTTTGTGACATTGCTATTACAAAGGAATAAGTGCAGGACAAACTCAAAGGTCTTAAGGTAGGTAAGTCACCTGGACCAGATGGACTACATCCCAGAGTCCTGAGATAGGTTGCTGAAGAGATAACAGATGCATTGGTCATGATCTTTCAAGAATTGCTTCTTATGGCTTTTTTTTGGGTTGCTTTTTGTTGGATTTAAAAAGCTTCCCAATCATCCAAGTTTCCATTCACTTTTGCAACCTTATATGCCTTTTCCTTGGCTTTTATGTGGTCCTTAACTTCCTTTGTCAGCCACGGTTGCCTACCCTTGCCATTTGAGAACTTCTTCCTCTGTAGGACATGTCTATCCTGTGCCTCATGAACTCTTCCCAGAAATTTCAGCTTTCTCTGCTCTGCTGTCATCCCTGCCAGTATCCTCCTCCAATCCACCTGGCCAAGCTCCTCTCTCATGCCTCTGTAATTCCCTTTATTCCATTGGGATACTGATACATCTGACTTATGCTTCTCCTTCTCAAATTACAGTATGAATTCAGTCATATTATGATTACTGTCTCCTAAGGGTTCCTTTAACTTTAGCTCCCTAATAAGATCTGGATTATTAAGATCTAGGCATTAGCAGCGGGCCAATCAATTCGAAGAGAGAGCGAGCTTCGCACAGGCTGGGGAGAAGAGTTTAAAACAGGAGCATTTCACAGGGATTGGCACATTAGTGGTGGACCAATCGATTTACGATTCATTAGCAGGTGCAAATAAAAGCAAAGCAATGTCAAAGCAGAACGGTTATTGTGTGAGTGGACCAGTGCAGGAGTGGGAACTTGAGACTTTGGCAAGGAGGAACAGGTAAGTATCAGCTAAGGCTTTTGTAGTGGTTGAATAAAAAGTCTCTAAATTATGCTAATCAAATAAAGTAGGGATGATGCAGGATCAGGTGATGTGCTGTAGCTGCATGATGTGGGAGCTGGAGACCCCATTGTGGTTCCTGGTGACCACCTCTGCAGTAAGTGTCGGCAGCTCGAGGAACTCAGGTTCAACGTTGATGACCTGGAATCTGAGCTTCAAACACTGTAGTGCATCAGGGAGGGGGAAAGTTACCTGGATTCTCTGTTTCAGGAGGTAGTCACACCCATTAGATTATCTGCCTCAAATTCAGTCTGTGGTCAGGGACAAGAAGGCGTGACTGTGAGTGAGGTGGGTAGTGGGATCTGAGAGACAGTGCTGGAGGAGCCTCAGCTCTTGAGCTTGTCAAACAGGTCTGAGATTCTTGTGCCCTGTGTGGATGAAAGTGGGGGCTGTAGGAAGGACGAGCAACCGAACTGTGTCACCATAGATCAGGGAGCCATTCGGGGGGGGGGGGAATAGATGAGAAATATTGGGGTAGTTGGGGATACTATAGTCAGGGGAATAGACAGAGTTCTCTGTCATGAGGATAGAGCGTCCCAAAGGCTGTGCTGCCTCCCCAGTGCCCGGGTTTGGGACATCTTATCCAACCTGCAAAGGAATTTGAAGTGGGAGGGGAAAGATCCAGTTGTCATGGTCCACGTGGGTAGCAATGATATAAGTAGAATGAGGAAAGAGGTTCTGTTGAAGGAATTTAAGCATCTAGGAACTAAATTAAAAAGCAGAACCAAAAAGGTGGTAATCTCTGGATTACTACCCGAACAATGTGCAAATTGGCATCGGGTCAAGCAGATTAGAGAGTTAAATATGTGGCTCAAGGATTGGTGTGGGAGAAGTGGGTTTGAATTCATGGAAAATTGGCATAAGTATTGGGGAAGGAGGGAGCTGTACCAAAGAGACGGGATCCACCTGAACTGTGATGGGACCTGGATCCTAGTGAATCACATAACTAGGGCTGTGGATAGGTCTTTAAACTAAATAGTGGAGTGGGGGGGGGGGGGTTGTTGACAGATTGGAGAAGTATGGATAAAGTAAAAAAGATAAGTGTGGATAAAGATAAAGAAAAACAAAAGGTAAGCATGAAGTGAAGAAAAGTCAAGCGCAAAAGAATAAAAGTGTCAGGAACGCGGCCAGATGGACCCAAATGCAGGACGCAGACACTAAAGTACTACGGGGAGGACAGGATGGGGATGCCATGGCATTTAAGGGTAGAGCTGGGGTTCAGGTCGATAGAGTGTCAGGCAGGCAGAGCGGAGTGGGCTCCCGGAGTTCGAGTTCAGGTAGACAGGCTCCCGGGGTTCAGGCAGGCAGGCAGACGGGTCCCCGGGGTTCAGGCAGGCAGGCAGACAGATCCCCGGGGTTCAGGCAGGCAGGCAGACAGATCCCCGGGGTTCAGGCAGGCAGGCAGACAGATCCCCGGGGTTTAGGCGGGCAGGCAGACAGATCCCCGGGGTTCAGGCGGGCAGGCAGACAGATCCCCGGGGTTTAGGCAGGCAGGCAGACAGATCCCCGGGGTTCAGGGAGGCAGGCAGACAGGTCTCCGGGGTTCAGGCAGGCAGGCAGACAGATCCCCGGGGTTCAGGCAGGCAGGCAGACAGATCCCCGGGGTTCAGGCGGGCAGGCAGACAGATCCCCGGGGTTTAGGCAGGCAGGCAGACAGATCCCCGGGGTTCAGGGAGGCAGGCAGACAGGTCTCCGGGGTTCAGGCAGGCAGGCAGACAGATCCCCGGGGTTCAGGCAGGCAGGCAGACAGATCCCCGGGGTTCAGGCAGGCAGGCAGACAGGTCTCCGGGGTTCAGGCAGGCAGGCAGGTCTAGGTGGCTAGATAGGCTGGTGGAGAGCCCTCCCTGGGCAGGCCGCATATATCCCGGGTAGGGCCACCCCCCAGGCGGAAACACCGGAGGCCTGGGCACGACGTGAACCCCTTGGTGGGTGCGGGGCACAATCCCAGAGTTCGGGCGGAAGAGAAGGACGGAGCAGAACCCCCGCCAGGCAGCGGCAGACCAGCTGGGCCTGCCCGATGGAGGCAAGGGATAGGAACAGGCAGAACCACCACCGGGCAGCGGCAGGTCAGCCAGATCCGCCTGACGGAGGCAAGGGATAGGAACGGGCATAGGTCCAGGGTGACCAACACAACAATCATGATAACAGGAAAATCGGGAAAGGCCGGCAGACAGCGCAACTGCGCGAACAACACGGAGAATCAGGGCCAGCGCATGGGAAGAAAGGTGGGGGAGAGGACCAACCTGGCAGTACTGGTATGGGGCAGAGAAGCATGATGAGGAGTGGATCTGAGCCCGGGCAGGATAACAGAATGCAGAGAAGAGTTTGGAGCCAGCGGAGAACAGGAAATAGAACTAAACAACCACCCACCTGGTCCCAGTCCCAAGGCCCCTTATAAACACCTGCAGCTCAATGAGTCACAGGTGTGCCTCCTTGAGCCAGGAGGGACCTAACTAGTTCACGGGTGACGGGAGGGACAACTGCAGGACTCGGAGTCCGGAGCCCTCGGACCAGTTCGAGACCCAGAACGCGGATTCTGGACCGGACCGGACCCTGACAAAAAGATAACAAGATTTTAAAAGCACCATGAGTGCAAGGGCACCTTATTTGAACATCCGTAATATTCGAAACAACGTCAGTGAACTTGTGGCACACAGGATGGTGAAAGACGATATAAGATCTAAGGAGCAGAATGTTGAATCCATCTGGGTAGAGAGTAGGAATAGTAAAAGGAAAAAAATCACTGGTGAGAGTTGTCTTTCGGCCACTGAATAATAACATGACAGTGGCACAGGCAATAAACAGAGAAATATCTGAGGATGGAACAGCAGTTACCATGGGGGACTTTAATTTACACATAGATTGGGTGAATCAAGTTGGTCAAGGCAGTCTTGAGGAGGACTTCATAGAATGCATCCGTGATGACTTTCTTGAACAGCATGTTACTGAACCTACAAGGGAACGCATTATCTTAGATCTGGTCCTGTGCAATGAGACAGGTAATCTTGTAGTTAGGGATCCTATTGGAAAAAGTGATCACAGTATGATAGATTTTCTCATACAAATCCAGGATGCAATAATTCAATCTAAAACCAATGTATTATGCCTGAACAGTGGATACTATAATGTGATGAGGGTGGATTTGGCTAGTGTAGACTGGTAACACAGGCTGTATGGTGGGACAATTGAGGAACAGTGGAAGACTTTTAAAGAGATTTTTCATGGTGCTCAACAAAAGTATATTCCAGTTAAAAGCAAGGGCGGTAAGGGTGGGGAGAGCCAGCCTGGGATAACTAAGGAAATGAAAAAAAGACATCAAATTAAAAGATCATGCATACAAAGTCACCAAGAGTAGTGGGAAACTGGGAGATTGGGAAACTTAAAAAGCAACAAAGAACCATGAGTAAAGAAAGGGGAGATAAATTATGAAAATAAACTAGCACAAAACATAAAAACCAATAGTAAAAGTTTTTATAATTATATAAAGCAGAAAAGGGTGGCTAAAGTGAATATAGGTCCATTGGAGGACGAGAAAGGGGAATTGATATTGAGTAATGAGGAAATGACCCAGGTTCTGAGTGACTATTTTGTGTTGGGCTTCATAGTGGAAGACACATCTAACATGCCAAAGACAGATGTTATGGATGCAATGTGAGATGAGGACCTCGATATAATAGTGATCACTGAAGAGGTAGTGCTGAGCAAACTTGTGAGCCTGAAGGTAGAAAGTCCCCTGGTCCTGATGGAATGCATCCCAGGATACTGAAAGAAATGGCAGAACATAGAAGACAAAGAAAACCTACAGCACAATACAGGCCTTTTGGCCCACAAAGTTGTGCCGAATATGTCCCTACCTTAGAAATTACTAGGCTTACCCATAGCCCTCTATTTTTCTAAGCTCCATGTACCTATCTAAAAGCCTCTTAAAAGACCCTATCATATCCGCCTCTACCACCGTTGCCGGCAGCCCATTCCACGCACTCACCACTCTGCTTAAAAAAACCTTACCCCTGACATCTCCTCTGTACCTACTCCCCAGCACATTAAACCTGTGTCCTCTTGTGGCTACCATTTCAGCCCTAGGAAAAAGCCTCTGACTATTCACATGATCAATGCCTCTCATCATCTTGTACACCTCTTTCAGGTCACCTCTCGTCCTCCTTCGCTCCAAGGAGAAAAGGCCAAATTCTCTCAAACTATTCTCATAAGACATGCTCCCCAATCCAGGCAACATCTTTTTAAATCTCTTCTGCACCCTTTCTATGGTTTCTGTAGTGAGATGACCAGAAGTGAGCGCAATATTCCAAGTGGGGTCTGACCAGGGTCCTATATAGCTGCAACATTAACTCTCGGCTCCTAAATTCAATTCCACGATTGATGAAGGCCAATACACCATACATCTTCTTAACCACAGAGTCAACCTGCGCAGCTGCTTTGAGTGTCCTATGGACACAGACCCCAAGATCCCTCTGATCCTCCACACTGCCAAGAGTCTTACCATTAATACTATATTCTTCCATCATATTTGACCTACCAAAATGAACCACTTCACACTTACCTGGGTTAAAGTTATAGTAGAGGCTTTGGTGATGATTTACCAAAACTTTCTGGACGCTGGGTAGGTCCCGGTGGATTGGAAGATGGCAGATGTCACACCACTGTTCAAAAAAGAATGTAGGCAAAACGTTGTAACTATAGGCCAGTTAGTTTAACATCTGTAGTTGGGAAATGCTTGAAGCTATCATTAAAGAAGAAATAGTGAGGCATCTGGAAAGAAATGGATCCATCAGGCAGATGCAGCATGGATTCAGCAAAGGCAGGTTCTGTTTGACAAACTTACTGGAGTTCTTTGAGGATATAATGAGCACAGTGGATAAAGGGGAACAGATGGACGTTATTTACTTGGATTTCCAGGAGGCATTTGATAAGGTGCCACATACAAGACTTATCCTTAAGGCAAGGAATCACAGAGTTGGGGGTGATGTACTAACATGGATAGAGGATTGGTTAACCAATGGAAAGCAGAGAGTTAGGATACATGAGTGTTTCTCTGGTTGGCAATCAGTGGTGACTGTTCAGGATTTACATTTACAATCTGGAAGAGGGGACCGAGTGTAGTGTATCTAAGTTTGCTGATAATGCTAAACTGAGTGGAAAAGCAAACTGTGCAGAAGGTATGGAGAGTCTGCAGAGAGATATCAACAGGTTAAATGAGTGAGCAAGGATGGAGTACAATGTTGGCAAATGCAATATCATCCATTTTGGAAGGAAAAATGGAAGATCAGATTGTTATTTTAATGGTAAAAGATTGCACCATGCTACTGTGCAGAAGGACTTGGGAGTGCTTGTGCATGAATTGCAAAAGGTTGGTTTGCAGGTGCTGCAGGCTATCAAGAAGGCAAATGGGATGTTGGCCTTCATTGCTAGAGGGATTGAATTTAAGAGCAGGGAGGTTATGCTGCAACTGTACAGGGTACTGGTGAGGCCTCACTTGGAGTACTGTGTGCAGTTCTGGTCTCCTTACTTGAGGAAGGATGTACTTGCTTTGGAGGTGATGCAGAGGAGGTTCACCAGCTTGATTCCAGAGATGAGGTGGTTAGACTATGAGGAGATATTGAGTCGCCTGGAACTGTACTCACTGGAGTGCAGAAGAATGAGAGGGGATCTTAAAGAAACACAAAATTATGAAAGGGATAGTTAAGATAGAGTCAGGAAAGTTGTTTCCACTGATAGGTGAAACTAGAACTAGGGGAAGTTGTCTCAAGATTCTGGGAGTAGATTTAGGATGGAGATGAGGAGGAACTGCTTTTCCCAGAGAGTGGTGAATCTGGAATTCTCTGCCCAATGAAGCAGTGGAGGCTACCTCAGTAAATATATTTAAAACAAGGTTGGATAGATTTTTGCATAGTAGGGGAATTAAGGGTGATGGGGAAAAGGCAGATAGGTGGAGATGAGTCCATGGCCAGATCAGCCATGATCTTATTGAATCGTGGTGTAGGCTCGACTGGCCAGATGGCCTATTCCTGCTCCTATTTCTTATGTTCTTAAACAGCACAACACCCAATCTGAGATTGCCTTTTCCTGAGTAGGCTCGAGCGCAAGCTGCTCTAAAAAGCCATCTCGTAGGCATTCAACAAATTCCCTCTCTTGTGATCTGACACCAACCTGATTTCCCCAATCCCCATGCATATTGAAGTCCCCCATTACAATTGTGTCATTATTCTTATTACGTGACTTTTCCAGCTCCCTTTGCAATCTCAACCCCACTGCTTGGATACTATTTGGAGCCCTATATATGATCCCCATAATGGTCTTTTTCCCTTGCAGTTTCTGAACTCCACCCACAAAGATTCAACATTTTCTGAACGTATGTCACCTCTTTGTAAAGAAGTAATTCCATCTCTTACCAACAGAGCCACACCATCGCCTCTGCCTTCTTGCCTGTCCTTTTGATACTGTTATGAGCCTGCAGTCATTTACTGAGACTTTTTTTAAGAGCGCGAAAGAGAGAGAGAGAGAGAGACTCTGACTGGGTGGGTTGATCATCAGCACGCAGTGCATAACGGAAAAGTGACTGTCACTTCGTATAATCCATAGGAGTGGATTTTGGAATCTCCTGTGGGACCATTTCTGTGTTAACCCTTGCCTGAGTATGTTGTGTGGTAAATCACTCCAAGATGATATTCCTGTGACAGGTTGTTTTTGGTGATAATTTGTATGTGGATTTGGAACAACGCAACGGACAAGATATTTGATTACTGTTACCTCGTTTTACCAGCGTGGAACCTATGGAATACTTTGTACTTACCTTCCCTCTTCATTACAATGTGGATTACAAATATCTCTCTCGCATCATTACAATGTGGATGACTGAACTTTCATACTTTACCATCTCAAGACTCTAAGCCTTGTTTCCCCCAAGCTCGATAGTTTGGGGAGCTATATTTACACACATATATACACATAACACTGTTAACTTCTGTTTATCTTGGTTAAGTTACTACCCGTAAATTCCGGACTATAAGCCGCTACTTTTTTCCCACGCTTTGAACACTGCGGCAACACTGCGGCCTATACTACAGTGCGGCTAATGCATGTTTTTTTTTCATGCCGCCAAAAACATTTTGCCTCGTAACAGTAGACCAATAAAATTGATGAGTAGTTCACAGAGGTCCAATGAAATTGTACGATAAATCAAGCGCACTTTCACAGTTAAATTATTGTAAATCAGTCATTTGTACTCACCCTCATCAACATGGAAAACACTCGAAGAAAAGCATATGATGCAGCTTTTAAGTTAAAGGCGATCAATCTGGCAGTTGAAGAAGGAAATCGAGCTGCTGCACATAATCTTGGCATAAATGAATCGATGGTGAGACGGTGGAGACGCCAGCGTGAAGAACTGAGTCAATGCAAAAAGACGACAAAAGCTTTCAGAGGTAATCATAGCAGATGGCCCGAACTTGAAAACTTTCTTGAAGACTGGGTTAACACACAGAGAGCAGGCGGCCGCGGTGTTTCCACCGTGCAGATCAGACTGAAGGCTAAAGCAATCGCCACCAAAATGAAAATCGAAGATTTTAGAGGTGGGCCATCGTGGTGTTTTAGACTTATGAGACGAAAAGGCCTGTCCGTCAGGGTACGCACGACTCTGTGTCAGCAGCTCCCTCCCGACCACGAGGAAAAGCTTGCTAACTTCCGCACACTCACTCAAAGATAGCGGAGAATTCCATCGGGCCAGATGATATCATAAATATGGATGAAGTACCTTTGACGTTTGACCTGCCTCTCACTCGGACTGTAAATAAAAAAGGTGACTCGTCCATCACACTGAAAACAAGTGGCCATGAGAGAACGCATTTTACTTGTGTTCTGAGCTGCACAGCATCCGGACTAAAGCTTCCACCGATGGTGATTTTTTAAGCGGCTGACAATGAAAGTTCAGTGAAAGCTGCCATCAAGAGTACAAACTCAATTCCAGCTGTGATTCCTGGGGGCACCATGAAGTATTTGCAGCCACTGGACATCAGCGTGAACCGGGCATTTAAAGTGGCGCTGCGCGTTGAGTGGGAGGCTTGATGACGAGCGGCGAGAAATCCTTTACCAAAACAGGACGCATGCGAAGAGCATCTTTAACTCAAGTCTGCCAGTGGATCCTAAATGCGTGGAGCGGTGTCACAACATCCACCATCACCAGCGGGTTTCGAAAGGCTGGACTGCTGCGTGATGAAGAGGACCGCGTGCGCTCAAGTGAGAGCGACAACGAAGAGACTGAAGTGAGTGATGAGATCCTGAGGTTTTATTCAATTCGGACACTGAAGGACTTTGATGGTTTTAGTGCGCAGGAGGAAGATGAAGAAGGCGATCAATAACTTTTCCTGGTAGGCTGCAGTATATATATATTTTTTTTACCAGTCATTAGGAGATATTGGAATGTTGTTCGTGCACTGTTCAGTAAAAAAGTATACGCAACGTAATTTGTGTGTTACCGATACGTATGTATATTTAAAAGTAGCTGTGTTACAGGCACTGTTCGAAAAAAAGCATTTGCAATATGTATTTGTTTATGTTACCATACGGATTTAATTAAAAGTTAAAAAATCCTCAGTGTAATATCTTTCTGTGTAAATATCTCATATTACAACGTGGGACACCTGCGGCTTAAAATCCGGTGCGGCTTGTACAAGTACAAAATTGATTTTCTTTCTAAAATTAGAGCGTGCGGCTTTTAATCAGGTGCGCTCTGTAGTCCGGAATCTACGGTATATTATAAATAGATACTAATAAAGATAGTGGTTTTAACATTAAAACCGGACTCAGCGTGAAACCTCTTGCTGCTGATTTGTTTCTAAAACATTACAGTTTGTAACAATACGAAGTATATCCTTTGATGTTAAATTCCACCTATGGTCTTCTTTCAGCCCCAACTCAGTGATGCCCACAGTGTCATACAAACCAGTCTCTAATTGCACATTCTTTGCCCTTTTGAATTTTGCCTCTGTGGTACAATTTATCTCTTTGCTCTGTCTGCATTTGTACTGAATCAATGGCTTTTCCTTCCTGACATTCATGTTACACCCATCATCTGCTTGTAAACCTGCTGGCTCATCCTCAGCTCTATCATCCTGCTTCCCATCCCCCTGTCATATTAGTTTAAACCCGCAAGAATATTGGTCCCCTTCGGATTCAAGTGCAATGCATCCCTTTTGTACAAGTAACACCTGCCCCATGATTAAATGGCAGAGTAGATGATGAGCCAAATGGCCTAATTCTGTTCCTATATCTTATGGTCTGATGAAAAGATATCAATAAGATTGAAAGAGCACAAAGAAAATTTACAAGGATGTAGCTGGGACTGGAAGATCTGAGCTATAGGAAGGACTTCATTCCATAGAGTGTCGGGAAATGAGGGGAGATCTGATAAAGGTATAAAAAATTATGAGTGGTATATATAGAATAAATGCAAGCAGGTTTTTTCCCACTCAGATTGAGTGAGACTCAAAGGTGTTAGGTGAAATATTTCCTGGAAATATGAGGGGGATCTTCTTCACTCAGAGTGTGGAATGAGCTGCTCGTGCAAGTGGTGGATGCAGCATTCAAGAGATGTTTGAATAAGTATATGGATGGGAGGGATATGGAAGGCTATGGTCCAGATGTGAGTGTATGGACTAGGCAGAATAACAGTTATTGTAAAAAGCACCAACTAGATGGGCTGAAGGGCCTGCTTTTGTGCTATAGTTCTCTATAATTTTATGATTCTAATCTAACAGCCATCGCTACCCTATCACTTCCTCTGCCAACTACATCTCCCCCAACTGTATTGCCTAAACGTGCTTCTCAAGACCATGAACTCCCACTAACTATACTCTCCCACCAAGGCCGATCTCCATTGTATGTCCTGCCTTCAAACTACACCATGCAACACTAATATAACAAGTTTTTTAGCATGTGAAATTCCCAGACTAGAGGAGAAAACGTTCACTCTGTTCCTGCTGATGATCCATAAAAGCCAGTTCCCCACCAGAAGATCAGTTTATTTTGCAAAGTATCATTGACCCAGGCCAAAAACAAGCATCCCATGAAGCTCTACATGAAAACAATGGAAACTAATCCAGCTCTTTCTCAGTTCCACATTAAACTACACCTCATTTAGAACAAATTGATATAACTTTATGTTAAAAACAGTTCATACCAGCGCAAGCATAACAGCATATACCTGTACTTCCAGACTCAGAGTTTGGTAAAAGAATGGAATTTTATTCCCTAATATCAGATTGATGATTCAATAACTGATGATTACTAAATGAAGTACTGCCCAATTTTAAAACTATGGGTATGCACAGAATTCTGAATATGTGCTTACATGGAAATATTTTGGTTGAATCACAACTTCTGTTCATTCTGGATATACAGTAATCTCAGTACCAAAGTCCATTTAATCATAAAGTCTAAACAAAGACAGGGAAACACTTAACAAAGACATTGTGGCCTCTCAGTGAAATGTGGCAGTGTATTAGAACATAGAGCAGTACAGCACCATACAGGCTCTTCAGCCCACAATGTTGTACTGACATTTTAATCTACTCAAAACTCAATTTAACACTACCCTCCCAGATGTCCCTCCATGGTTCTTTCGTTCATGTGTCTATCCAAGAGTTTTGTAATCTTCCTAATGTACCTGTTTTTACTAGCACATTCCACACATCCTGTTGCTCAAAGGGTAATTTATGGTTTGGGGTCTGATTACACGTTGGTGATTCTGGCATATCATTGTCTGTCTTGGCTCTGATAGACATGATGCATGCAGTATGTGATAAATAGCTACTATTGTTACTAATAATTTTGGAGCTTAGAAAAATAGAGGCTAGGACATGTTCAGCACAGCTTTGTGGGCTAAAGGGCCATCAGGCCCATCGAGTCTGACATTCAATCATGGGGGATCCTTTTTTTTTTATCTCCTCCTCAACCCCAGTTCCTGACCTTCTCCCCATAACCTTTGATGCCATGTCCAATCAAGAACCTATCAATCTCTGCCTTAAATACACCTGACGACCTGGCCTCCATAACTGAACGTGGCAACAAATTCCACAAATTCACCACCCTTTGGCTAAAGAAATTTCTCCACATCTCTGTTTTGAAAGGGTGCACCTCTATCTTGAAGTTGTGCCCTCTAGTCCTAGACTCTCCACCATGGGAAACATCCTTTCCACATCTACTCTATCTCGGCCTTCCAACATATGAAAGATTTCAATGAGATCTCCCCCTCATCCTTCTAGATTCCAGTGAGTACAGACCCAGAGCATTCAAACATTCCTCATATAACCTTTTCATTCCTGGAATCATCCGTGTGAACCTCCTCTGGACCCTCTCCAATGTTAGCACATCTTTTCTAAGACAAGGGGCCTCACCAGTGACTTATAAAGCATCAACAACACATCCCTGCTCTTGTATTCTGGATCTCTTGAAATGATTGCTAACATGGCATTTGCCTTCCTCACCACCAACTCAAGCTGCAAGTTAACCTTCAGGGTGTTCTGCACAAGGACTTCCAACTCCCTCTGCTTCTCAGATTCCTGGATTTTCTCCTTGTTTAGAATATAGTCCACTCATTTATTTCTTCTACCAAAGGGCATGCTCATGCATTTTCCAACATTGTATTTCATTTGCCACTTTCTTGCCCATTCTCCTAACCTGTTTCCTCAACACTACCTGCCCCTCCACCAATCTTTGTATCATCTGCAAACTTGGCAACAAAGCCATCTATTCCATTATCTAAATCATTGATATACAGCATAAAAAGAAGCAGTCCCAACACTGACCCCTGTGGAACACCACTAGTCACCAGCAACCAACCAGAAAAGGATCCTTTTATTCCCACTCACTGCCTCCTACCAATCAGTAAATGCTCTAACCATGTTAGTAACGTTCCTATAATACCATAGGCTCTTAACTTGGTAAACAGCCTCATGTGTGGCACCTTGTCAAAGGCCTTCTGAAAGTCCAAATATACGACATCAACTACATCCCCTTTATCTATCCTGTTTGTAATCTCCTCAAAGAATTCCAACAGGTTCATCAGGCAGGATTTTCCCTGAGGAAACCATGCTGACTTTGTACTCTCTTACCTTGTGTCACCAAGTACTCCATCACCTCATACTTAACAATTGGCTCTAACATCTTCCCAACCACTGAAGTCAGGCTAACTGGTCTATAATTTCCTTTCTGCTGCCTTCCTCCTTCCTTAAAGAGTGGAGAAATGTTTGCAATTTTCCAGTCCTCTGGCACCATGCCAGAGTCCAGTGATTTTTGAAAGATCATTTCTCATGCCACCACAATCTCTAACGCTACCTCTTTCAGAACCCTAGGGTGCAGTTCCTCTGGTCTGGGTGACTTATGTACCTTTAGGTCTTTTAGCTTTTTGAGCACCTTCTCCCTTGTAACAGGAACGGCACCCACCTCTCTTCCTTCACACACTGCAACATCTGACACACTGCTAGTGTCCTCCACAGTGAAGACTGACACAAAACACACATTTAGTTTATCTGCCATCTCTTTGTCCCCCACTATTATTTCTCCTGCCTCATTTTCTAGCAGTCCTATATTCACTCTCATTTCTCTTCTATTTTTAACATATTTGAAAAAGCTTTAAATATCCACTTTGATATTATTTGCTAGCTTGCTTTCATACTTCATCTTTTCTCTTCTAATTATTTTTTAGCTGCTTTCTGTAGGTTTTTAAAAAATTCCCAATACTCTATCTTCCCACTAATTTTTGCTTTGTTGTATGCACTTTCTTTTGTTTTTACATTAGCTTTGACTTCCCTGGTCAGCCACGGTTGTACTATTTTACCATTTGAGTATTTCTTCATTTTTGGAATACAGATATCCTGCACCTGCCTCATTTTTCCCAGAAACACACGCTAGCAGCTCCTTCCAATTTACTTTGACCAACTCCTCTCTCTTATCACTGTAATTTCCCTTACTCCACTGAAATACTGCTACATCAGACTTTACTTTCTCCCTATCAAATTTCAAGCTGAACTCAGTCATATTGTGATCACTGGTTCTGAAGGGTTCTTTTACCTTAAGCTCCCTAATCGCTTCCTGTTCATTACATAAGCCCAATCCAGTATAGCTGATCTCCTTGTAGGCTCAACGACAAACTGCCCTAAAAAGCCATCTCTTAGGCATTCAACAAATTCACTCTCTTGAGATCCATTACCAACCTGATTTTCCTAATCGACCTTCATATTAAGATCTCCCATGACCATCATAACATTGCCCTTTCTATTTCCTGTTGTAATCTGTGGTCCATATCCCAGCCACTGTTGGGAGGCCTGTATACAACTGCCATCAACACCCTTTTACCCTTGCAGTTTCTTAACTCAACTCACAAGGATTCAACATCTTCTGATCCTATGTCACAACTTTCTACTGATTTGATGCTATTCTTTACCAGTAGAGCCACACTACCCCCTCTGCCTACCTTCCCATCCCTCTGATATAATGTGGAGCCTTGGACATTCATCTCCCAACAACAACCATCCTTCAGCCACAATTCAGTGATGACCATAACATCACATCAATCTGTAACACTGCAACAAGATCATCCACCTTATTTCTTATACTATGTGCATTTAGATACAACACCTTGAATACCATATTTACTCTCCTTTCTGACTTTGCATCCCTAATGTACTGATACTCACTCTGTTGGCTGCAACTAAGTCCCATCACCTGCCTGCCCTTCCTGACAGTCTGACTGCTTTTTTACGATCCGTCCTATCCTGAGTCCCTTCACTCTAGTTCCCATCTCCTGCCAAATTAGTTTAAACCCTCCCCAACAGCTCTAACAAACCTGCCCTTGAGAATATTGGTTCCCCTCGGGTTCAGGTGCAACCCATCCCTTTTGTACAGGTCATACCTCCCCCAGACTAGACCCCAATGATCCAAGAAACTGAAGCCCTGACACATGTACTCCTGTATTAGGCAGATCCAAAAAGGTACTCTTTGTCCAATCTGTCTATGTCTCTTATACAGCGGGCAGTGTCGGAGCCAGCAGCGGAGTAAGAGGCAGCAGAGTGGTAGGGCTTTGGCTCAATGGGCTTAGGAGGTAACAGGACAAGGCGAGGTAGGTTTACCTGTGTTATTTGCAGAAAGAAGGTAGTATCTGTGTGAGGCCAGTTTTCTGTGCTCACTGTCAGGAAGTCCTGGAGTCTCCCAGCCTCCCGGACGGCCATATATGCACCCGGTGTGTTGAGCTGCAGCTCCTTAGGGACCAAGTTAGGGAACTGGAGATGCAGTTCGATGACCTTCGCCTGGTCAAGGAGAGCAAGGAGATGATAGAGAGGAGTTATAGGCAGGTGGTCACACCGGGGCCTCCGGAGACAGACAAGTAGGTCACAGTCAGGAGGGGAAAGGGGAAGAGTCAGGTACTAGAGAGTACCCCTGTGGCTGTACCTCTTGACAATAAGTACTCCTGTTTGAGTATGTTGGTGGGTGACAGCCTACCTGGGGGAACCAACAGTGGCTGTGCATAGATAGGAAAAGGGAAGAGGTCCTGAAAAAAGACTACAGGGAGTTAGGAAGGAAGTTGAGAAGCAGGACTGCAAAGGTAGTAATCTCAGGATTACTGCCTGTGCCACGTGGCAGTGAGAATAGGAATAAGATGAGGTGGAGGATAAATGTGTGGCTGAGGGATTGGAGCAGGTGGTAGGGATTCAGATTTCTGGATCATTGGGACCTCTTTTGGGGCAGGTGTGACCTGTACAAAAAGGACGGGTTGCACTTGAATCCCAGAGGGACCAATATCCTGGCGGGGAGGTTTGCTAAGGCTACTGGGGAGAGTTTAAACTAGAATTGTTGGGGGGTGGGAACCGAACTGAAAATACTGGGGACGAGGCGGCTGGCTGACAAATAGAGAAAGCTCGGATACAGTGTGTGAGTGAGGATAGGCAGGTGATAGAGAAGGGACACACTCAGACCGAAGGTTTGAGATGTGCCTATTTTAACACAAGGAGTGATGTGGTGACCATTACAGAGAGTTGGATGTCACAGGGATAGGAATGGTTACTTCAAGTGCCGGATTTTAGATGTTTCAGAAAGGACAGGGAGGGAGGCAAAAGACACTGTTGATCAGAGATAGTGTCACGGCTGCAGAAAAGGTGGACGCCATGGAGGGATTGTCTATGGAGTCTCTGTGGGTGGAGATCAGGAACAGGAAGGGGTCAATAACTTTACTAGGTGTTTTTTGTAGACCACCCAAAATTGACAGGGATATTGAGGAGTGGATAGAGAAACAGATCCTGGAAAGGTGTAATAATAACAGAGTTGTCGTGATGGGAGATTTTAATTTCCCAAATATCGATTGGCATCTCCCTAGCTGCAAGGGGTTTAGATGGGATGGAGTTTGTTAGCTGTGTTCAGGAAGGTTTCTTGACACAATATGTAGATAAGCCTACAAGAGGCGAAGCTGTACTAGATTTGGTATTGGGAAATGAGCCTGGTCAGGTGCCAGATCTCTCACTTTGGAGATAGTGATCATAATTCTATCTCCTTTACAAAAGCATTGGAGAGAGATAGGAACAGACAAGTTAGAAAAGCATTTAATTGGAGTAATGGAAATTATGAGGCTATCAGGCAGGAAATTGGAAGATTAAATTGGAAACAGATGTACTCAGGGAAAAGTACAGAAGAAATGTGGCAAATGTTCAGGGGATATTCGTGTGGAGATCTGCATAGGTACATTCCAATGAGACAGGGAAGTTATGGTAGGGTACAGGAACAATGGTGTACAAAGGCTGTAATAAATCTTATCAAGAAAAAAAGAAAAGCTTATAAAAGGTTCAGAGAGCTAGGTAATGTTAGAGATCTAGAAGATTATAAGGCTAACAGGATGGAGCTTAAGAAGGAAATTAGGAGAGCCAGAAGGGGCCATGAGAAGGCCTTGGCGGGCAGAATTAAGGAAAACCCCAAGGCATTCTACAAGTATGTGAAGAGCAAGAGGATAAGACATGACGGAATAGGACCAATCAAGTGTGACAGTGGGAAAGTGTGTACGGAACCGGAGGAAATAGCAGAGGTACTTAATGAATACTTTAGTTCAGTATTTACTGTGGAGAAGAATCTTGGTGATTGTAGTGATGACTTGCAGCAGACTGAAAAGTTCGAGCATGTGGATAGTAAGAAAGAGGATGTGCTGGAGCTTTTGGAAAGCATCAAGTTGGATACATCACCAGGACTGGATGAGATGTACCCCAGGCTACTGTGGGAGGTGAGGGAGGAGATTGCTGAGCCTCTGGCGATGACCTTTGCATCATCAATGGGGACGGGAGAGGTTCCGGAGATTTGGAGGGTAGCAGATGTTGTTTCTTTGTTCAACAAAGGGTGTAGGGGTAGCCCAGGAAATTATAGACCAGTGAGGCTTACCTCAGTTGCTGGTAAGTTGATGAAGAAGATCTTGAGAGGCAGGATTTGTGAACATTTGGAGAGGTATAATATGATTAGGAATAGTCAGCATGGCTTTGTCAAGGGCAGGTCTTGCCTTACGATATTGATTGAATTTTTTGAGTATGTGACTAAATGCATTTATGAAGGTAGAGCAGTAGATGTAGTGTATATGGATTTCAGCAAGGTATTTTAAAGGTACCCCTTGCAAAGCTTATTGAGAAAGTAAGGAGGCATGGGATCCAAGGTGACAATGCTTTGTGGATCCAGAACTGGCTTGCCCACAGAAGGCAGAGTGGTTGTAGACAGGTCATATTCTGCATGGAGGTCGGTCACCAGTGGTGTGCCTCAGGGATCTGATCTGGAACCCTTATTCTTCATGATTTTTATAAATGACCTGGATGAGGAAGTGGAGGGATGGGTTATTAAGTCTGCTGATGACACAAAGGTTGGAGGTGTTGTGGATAGTGTGGAGGGCTGTCAGAGGTTACAGTGGGACATTGATAGGATGTAAAACTGGGCTGAGATGTGGCAGATGGAGTTCAACCCAGATAACTGTGAAGTGGTTCATTTTGGTAGGTCAAATAAGATGGCAGAATATAGGTAAGACTATAATGGTAGGACTCTTGGCAGTGTGGAGGATCAGAGGGATCTTGGGGTCCGAGTCCATAGGACGCTCAAAGGTTGACTCTGTGGTTAAGAAGGCGTATGGTGTATCAGCCTTCATCAATCGTGGAATTGAGCTTAGGAGCCGAGAGCTAATGTTGCAGCTATATAGGACCCTGGTCAGACCACACTTGGAGTACTGTGCTCAGTTCTGGTCATCTCACTACAAGAAGGATGTGGAAACCATAGAAAGGGTGCAGAGGAGATTTACAAAGATGTTGCCTGGATTGGGGAGCATGTCTTATGAGAATAGTTTGAGCGAATTTGGCCTTTTCTCCTTGGAGCGATGGTAGATGAGAGGTGACCTGATAGAGGTGTATAAGATGATGAGAGGCATTGATCGTGTGGATAGTCAGAGGCTTTTTCCCCAGGGCTGAAAAGGTTGCCACAAGAGGACACAGGTTTAAAGTGCTGGGGAGTAGGTACAGAGGAGATGTCAGGGGTAAGGTTTTTATGCAGAGAGTGGTGAGTGCGTGGAATGGGCTGCCGGCAACGTTGGTGGAGCTGGATACGATAGGGTCTTTTAAGAGATTTTTAGATAGGTACACGGAGCTTAGAAAAATAGAGGGCTATGGGTAAGCCTAGTAATTTCTAAGGTAAGTACATGTTCGGCACAACTTTTGGGCCGAAGGGCCTGTATGGTGCTGTAGGTTTTCTATGTTTCTATGTTTATCATCTTGTACACCTCTGTCAAGTCACCTCTCATCCTCCTTTTCTCCAACGAGAAAAGCCTGAGCTCACTCAACCTTTTCTCATAAAACATGCTCTATAACCCAGGAAGCATCCTGTTAAATCTCCTCTCCACCCTCTCTAAATCTTCCACATCCTTCCTATAATGAGGTGACCAGAACTCAACACAATACTCCAAGTGTGATCTAACCAGGGTTTTATAGAGCTGTAATATTACCTCATAGCTCTTAAATTCAATCCCCCAACTAACAAGCAGGATGAACAAAGGAGAGGTAGTGAATGTCATTTACTTGAATTTTCAAAAGGCCTTTGACAAGGTGCTATACGTGAGGCTGCTTAACAAGATAAAGTCCTATGGCTTTGCAGGAAAGATACTTGGAATGCATAGCAGAATGGCTGACAGACAGGAGGCAGCGAATGGGAATAAAAGGAGCCTTTTCTGGTTGGTTGCCCATGATTGGTGGTGTTCCTCAGGGGTCAGTACTGGGACTGCTGCTTATCACATTGTTTGTCAGTGATTTAGATAATGGAATTGATGGCTTTGTGGCAAAGTTTGCGGATGATGTGAAGATAGGTGGAGGGGTAGGTAGTGCTGAGAAAACAATGTGATTACAGCAGGACTTAGACAAATTGGAAGAATGGGCAAAATAATGGCAGATGAAATACAGTGTTGGGAAATGTATGATAATGCATTTGGTAAAAGGAACAATAGTGCAGAATATTATCAAAATTTGGAGAAGATTCAAACATCAGAGGTGCAGAGAGACTTAGGAGTCCTTGTGCAAGACTCCCAGAAGGTTAATTCACAGGTTGATTCTGTGGTAAAGAAGGCAAATGCAATGTGGGCATTTATTTCAAGGGGAATAGAATATAAAAGCAAGGAGATAATAGTGAGGCTTTATAAGACATTTCTCAGGCCACACTTGGAGTATTGTTAACACTTTTGGGCTCCTTGTCTCAGAAAGGATGTGTTGTCATAGGAGAGAGTCCAGAGGAAGTTCACAAGGATGATTCCAGCAATGAAGGAGTTAACATATGAGGAGTGTTTGGCAGCTTTGGGCCTGTACTCATTGGAATTTAGAAGAATGCATGGGGATCTCATTGAAACCTACCGAATGTTGAAAAGACTAGATAGGGTGGATGTGGAGAGGATGTTTCCTCTGGTGGGGTCTCCAGAACTAGAGGGTACAGCCTCAAAAATTGAGGGGTGACCCTTTAGAACAGAAATAATGAGGAAATTCTTTTAGCCAGAGTGGTGAATCTGTGGAATGCTCTGCCACAGTCTGTGGTGGAGGCCAAGTCCGTGGGTATATTTAAGATGGAAGTTGATCATTTCCTGATTGGTCAGGGCATCAAAAGTTATGGTGAGAAGACAGGTGTATGGGGTTGCATGGGATCTGGGATCAGACATGATGGAATAGCGGAGCAGACTCGCTGGGCTGAATGGCCTAATTCTGCTCCTATGTCTTATGTTCTTATGGTGTAATGAAGGCTAACATACCAACACCTTCTTACACACCCTGTCACCCTTCAGGGGTCTATGGAGATGGACCCAAGCATCCAGACTTAGCAGTGACCTTTAACACTGCTCAGAATCAAGCCATTAATATTGTACCCTGCCTTCAAGTTTGACGTTCCAAAGTGTGTCACTTCACGCTTTTCTTGATTGAACTCCAACTGTCACTTCTCAGCCCAGCTCTGCATCCTGTCAATGTCCCGTTGTAAACTACAACAACCTTCAAAGCGATCCACAACACCAACAACCTTCATATCAACTGCAAATTTACTGGCCCACCTTTTCACTTTCTCATCCAAGTAATTTCAGTATCTGAATCAGAATCATATTTATTATCACCAGCATAATTTATAAAAGTCACAAAGAGCAGGGATCCCCCAAACAGATCTCCACAGAACATTACTGGTCACCGACCTCCAGGCAGAATATGCTCCAATGGGCAAGCCAATGCTGGATGCACACTGGATCCCATGCCTCCTGAGCCATTGCCAAGACAAAAGATGGACACCTTCAGAGGAAAAAGTGCTTGAGTCATCATTTTGTACTTAAATGGTATATATTTTTGCTTCCACAGCTCTCGTGGTAACAAAGGGAGAGAGTACAGAGAGAGATTACATTTCTCTACTTAATTAACTGGCAATAACACTCCACAGGGCAGACAAGTTAGCTTTAATTTTCAGAGAGTGGGAGACAGAGGTAAATAGGACAACGGGATTATTGCTGACTAAGCCTGAGTTGCTACCGTAATTGGTTCATGGGGACAGGTAAAGACAGAACATAAACCAAGGTACAGATACAGCTACCGGTTACAGGCTGTCTGAAGTGTCTAATAAATCTAGCCATGGCCGTGAAGAGGGGAAGTCTGAGTCATTATTTTAGGTGGATAACTGATGGTTCTGACCAGTTCTGAAGCAAACAGAAAACCCTGAAGTTATTGAATTCAATATCACGTCCATACAGCCAGATGGAAGATAAGGTTTTATTCCTCAAGCTCAGGCAGTAAAGATATTCCAGAGCAAGAGTGGACTGTCTGAAGGTTCTCCACTAAGCAATCACACAATTCGGCTACTCCAATGTAATGGAAGCCACACCATGGGCATTGAATGCAGTATGTTAAATTGTAAAAGCTGCGGATGAATTGTGTGGTAGGGTGGAGATACGTCTCTACTAAAGGAGATGTAAGGCACTTCTTCCCTCTACTAGTCTGCAGGTCACCTTTGGGCAAGGTGTATCACCTGCTTAGCGCCAACGATCAAGGTTATGTGAAGCCATGGGGGCAGGTGGTGGATGGTCGTATGAGCAGCTGGTGCAGATCACAAGTCCAGGTTATACAACCACTGACACCAGGCAGACAATCTCTGAGGAGTATTGATAATGGCTGGGATCACCTGTCTTGTAAAGACATCGCCCAGGAGAAGGCAATGGCAAACCACTTCTGTGGAAAAATTTGCCAAGGACAATCATGGTCAAAGATCATGATCATCCACGTCAATACGACATGGCACATGATGATGATGATGCATGTGAATCCCTGCTTCATCTGGAATAATAGTTTGGATGCTTGAACTGGGGAAAGAAAAAGGTAACATTTGTCCTTTTACTTACAGGAGTGATTGGTGGATATAGAAGAGCAAACCAGTAAGGATCAAAAGGAACAGCTCCTTAGAAACACTGAAAGCGGTAAGGAAGGGAAGATATATCTAGTGACAGAATCCCATTGAAGTGGCAGAAATTAGAGACTGGTGGGTTGAAAAGTGGGAACCAGGAGATTCCTATCTTTACTCTAGCTGGGAAGAGAGGGGATGAGAGCAGACATGAGAAATAGACATGGTGTACTCAATGATTCTGTCAATTATTGTAAAAGAGAAAGTATAGATAAGAAAACTAGAACATAGAACAGTACAACACAGGAGCAGACCCATTGGCCCATTTACCTGTGCTAAGCATAATGGCAAATTAATCTACATCTCTTCTGACTGCACATATTCCATATACTCCCATTCCCTACATATTCGCATGCCTATCTAAAAGCCTCTTAAATGCCACTGTACAAAAAGAAAGACATCTCAGAAGACCTGTGCAGAAAATCTTATCATCAAAGTCTAATGTAATTACAAACATAATTTAAACCAGTGCAATAGGACATCAGGACTGGTCACAAAGACTAAAAACCCCTATTATAGTCCACTAGGCATAGTCCAGTGAGACTAATGGATTGGCACGTTCTGCCCAAAGAAACTTCAAAGCTCAAAGTAAATTTATTAACAAAGAACATATATGCTACCATATACAACCCTAGGATTAATTTTCTTGCAAGCATACTCGATAAATACAATAACCATTATATTATCAATGAAAGACTTCACCAACAGGGTGGAGTCTAAAGACGTACTGGTTGCTATGTTATTGGTCATTGTAAATTGTCCCGTAAGTAGGCCAGGTTTAAATTGGGCTTGCTGGGCGGCATGGTTCAAAGGCTGGTAGGGCCTGTTCCCCGCTGTATCTCAGTAAATAAATAATTACAGGGAGAGCAAGCAGACTTCACACTAGTGTGCAAGGGACACCACACTGTGCACGTTCAAAAAAGAGAAATAATAATAAATAAATAAGCAATAAATATCAAGAACGTGAGATGAATCCTGTCTTTTCTTTGGATTGGTAAGAAGTCTTTCAATGGATTGGCTTCTGGGACGATCATAAAGACACACACAGGAGAAATGATCAGTCAGGACAGTAATTGGAGGGTAATTATCTCTCAAGGGAGCATCAAGTCAACTGTAAGGGAGAGGATAACTTGGAGATGTTTTGAATCTATTTCAAAAGGTCAGTGTCGGTAGAATGGCTGCCTAAATATTTTCTGTTGAACATTGAGACACATTGCTGAGGCATTAAAGCAGGGAATAGTAGCAACATTATATCACTTCAGTTTAAAGGGTATTAAGATCATTTAGGAATGCAGTGCATATTGGGTGTCAGGTGGGGGATGAGGGTTCAGGTTGGTGGGTGGGAGGTGATTACAATTATTATCAAGCTGAAGATAATTCTCATCCAACATTTATGCTCCAAAGAGTGCACCCTGGTGTCTTTCAAGGTCATTTGCCAGATGAAAGTTCACTTTAAAATATTGTGGCAAAAATGACATTCGTTTACTGTTGTGCACAAGTCTAAACCAGATTTTGACCCCTATAATTCCTGTGCCTGGGTCAACGGGCGCACGTGTTTAGTCCACATGTTTAGTTTCAAAGATATGTTCATTTCAGTATTTATTAACCTGTTTGAAATTGGCCAGGATCAGCTCTGTTTTCCAATGTTTACATTACAGCTATCTTGCTCTGTTTATTCTAGACACAAACTGAAAATATGTCTCTTCATTATTTCACAATATTTTACATGAAACCCAGCACACAGATGACCTTTGACTATTGAATGTTCTTTGTGCTCAAGTCTTGACGTATCCTTCTAGTCAATATTACAAGAAGGGGAGCTTTGAGCAATTTGCCCTCTCTAAGTAGTGATAGCCTAAGCCAAATTGGTGACTTTGACATAAACAAAAAGAGCTAAAAAAAAAGTGGATGGTATTCATCACACAGCAATTAAGAGATGCAGAAATGGAGATGTGAAATATTTCTGGCTCTAATGTAAATATCATTGAATAGTAGAATCTGAAGTTTGTCTATTGGGACATTAAATTTACCCTGAAAATTTGTTGCAAAGATTAGGTCACCAGGAAGTGTCACATATCAGACAAAGTTAACTACAGATACTTAATAATGTATAACTGTGGAGAATAACCTTGAGAATTGTGTATACTGTAATAATACAGCCTTTTGTCAAAATGAAGACGAGACAGGCGCTACTGATGATTGCTATGTCCCAGCAATTTGAGAGGAAGCAGAGGTGAAACAACATAGGCATCTGAATTCTGCTACCCAAGGTGCAGATCGGCACCATTCTATTTCCCAAATTTCCATCCTTATTGAATGGTGTGAAGTTGCAGGACTTACACTGTAGGCCCTAACTAAACTCACTAGGGGAAATGAGATTGGTCAGAGGCTTTGCAGGTCTCTGCATTTTTAGGCTAAAATTGCTGTATGAGTGAAGACACCACTAACTGTTAATAACCAATAACAGACCTCCTTATGATAGAACATCATCTTGGTCCAAAACCATTAAATAATTTGAAATCTCATTTCAATTTTTCATTTCTTTGTTTCTATTTCTCTTATTCATTCATCCTCTCCTTCAAATTGTGTTTCAGTATCTGATCTGATATTAAATTCACCTTTTCAGTCCTGCAGTATTGTATGTCATCAAAATGGCTATAGTGTAAGTAAAACACCATTAATAAAGTCCCACACAGCTGAATCTTTGCAAGGAGTATGAAACGGATTGAAGGATAAGAAGCAGTGGAATTTGTCCTCAGTGTCCAAGATTATATATATTACACTCATTTCCTACGATTTGATTTTATTACAGCATATTTCAAGAGCAGCTATTACGTTGATTGCTTGGCTCATGGATCTGTATCAGAACTTTTGATTCTAAGAAATCAGCTTGTGCAAAACAAATATCTTGGCCAAATATAGAAGTCAGTGCACAAATATCAAAAGAAACGTAATTTGGACAAATGTAAAATACCAGATAATATGAAAAAAACAGGATATCCTAGGATCGATGAGACAGGGAAAGGATGGTAGGGCACAGGAATCGTGGTGTACAAAGGCTGTTGTAAATCTAGTAAAGAAGAGCTTACAAAAGGTTCAGAGAGTGAGGTAATGATAGAGATCTAGAAGATTGTAAGTCTAGCAGGAAGGAGCTTAAGAATGAAATTAGGAGAGCCAGACGGGGCCATGAGAAGGCCTTGGTGACAAAGATTAAGGAAGACCCCCAAGGCATTCTACAAGTATGTGAAGAGCAAGAGGATAAGATGTGAGAGAATAGGGCCAATCAAGTGTGCAAGTGGAAAAGTGTGCATGGAACCAGAGGAGGTAGCGGAGGTACCTAATGAATACTTTGCTTCAGATTTCACTACGCAAAATGATCTTGGTGATTGTAGGTATGATTTACAGTGAATTGAAAAGCTTGAGCATATGGACATTAAGAAAGAGGATGTGCTGGAGGTTTTGGAAAGCATCAAGTTGAATAAGTCACTGAGACTGGACGAGATATACCCCAGGCTACTGTGGGAGGTGAGGGAGGAGATTGCTGAGCCTCTGGCGATGATCTTTGCATCATCAATGAGGATGGGAGAGGTTCTGGAGGATTGGAGGGTTGCAGATGTTTTTCTCTTATTCAAGAAAGTGAGTAGAGATTCCCCAGGAAATTATAGATCAGTGAGTCTTTCTTCAGTGGTGGGCAAGTTGTTGGAGAAAATTCTGAGAGGCAGGATTTATGAACATTTGGAGAGGCATAATATGATTAGGAATAGTCAGCAAGGCTTTGTCAAAGGCAGGTCGTGCCTTATGAGCCTGATTGAATTCCTTGAGGATGTGACAAAACACGTTGATGAAGGTAGAGCTGTAGATGTAATGTTTATGGATTTTAGCAAGGCATTTGATAAGGTACCCCATGCAAGGCTTATTGAGAAAGTAAGGAGGCATGGGATCCAAGGCGACATTGCTTTATGAATCCAGAACTGGCTTGTCCACAGAAGGCAAAGAGTGGTTGTAGATGGGTCATATTCTGCATGGAGGTCGGTAACCAGTGACGTGCCTCAGGGATCTGGTCTGGGACCCCTACTCTTTGTGATTTTTATAAATGACCTGGATGAGGAAGTGGAGGGATGGGTTAGTAAATTTGCTGATGGCACAAAGGTTGGAGGTGTTGTGGATCGTGTGGAGGGCTGTCAGAAGTTACAGTGGGACATTGATAGGATGCAAAACTGGGTTGAGAAGTGGCAGGTGGAGTTCAACCCAGATAAGTGTGAAGTGGTTCATTTTGGTAGGTCAAATATGATGGCAGAATATAGCATTAATGGTAAGACTCTTGGCAGTGTGGAGGATCAGAGGGATCTTGGGGTCCGAGTCCATAGGACACTCAAAGCTGCTGCGCAAGTTGACTCTGTGGTTAAGAAGGCATACGGTGCATAAGCCTTCATCAATCATGGAATTGAATTTAGGAGCCGAGAGATAATGTTGCAGCTATATAGGACTCTGGTCAGACCTCACTTGGAGTACTGTGCTCAGTTCTGGTCGCTTCACTACAGGAAAGACGTGGAAACTATAGAAAGGGTGCAGAGGAGATTTACAAGGATGTTGCCTGGATTGGGGAGCATGTCTTATGAGAAAAGGTTGAGTGAACTCGGCCTTTTCTCCTTGGACTGACGAAGGATGAGAGGTGACCCGATAGAGGTGTACAAGATAATGAGAGGCATTGATTGTGTGGATAGTCAGAGGCTTTTTCTCAGGGCTGAAATGGCTAGCACAAGGGGGCATAGTTTTAAAGTGCTTGGAAGCAGTTACAGAGGAGATGTCAGGGTAAGCTTTCTTACACAGAGAGTGGTGAGTGTGCGTAATGGGCTGCCGGCGGCGGTGGTGGAGGCGGAAATGATAAGGTCTTCTAACGGACTCCTGGATGGATACATGGAGCTTAGAAAAATAGAGGGCTGTGGGTAGGCCTAGGTAGTTCTAAGGTAAGGACATGTTCAGCACAGCTTTCTGGGTCGATGGACCTGTATTGTGCTGTAGGTTTTCTATGTTTCTGTATTTCTAAATAATTTAACACTTAATGAGCAATCATCAAAGTAAATGAAAAAGCAGAATGAAAACTGCAGAGAAAATTACTTTTTTTTCGTTAAAGTAAAATTTATTATCACCATATGAGTACACTCATATCACCACAACAACTCTGAGATTCTTTTACTGCAGACATAACATACTTAGCAAATCTATAGAATGGTAACTGTAAACAGGATCAATGAACAACAAACTGTGCAAATGCAAATATAAATAAATAGCAAAATTAACAAGTATGAGCCAGTGCTCAAGCCAGTGAAGATTTTGAGTACTGTGCCCAATTTCAATCCCCAAACACAAGGGAATCCCTGAGACATGCTAATGATCTCAACAAGATTCAAAAGACCTGTCCCTATTTCCAGAGTACTGGGATATAAAGATGGGCTAGATCAGGGGTAGCAAACTTTTTGAGAGCACTTGCCAAAATTGCAATATTCTAAAAAAGTTATCTTGTGTATCATAATTTTCGAGATTCATCTCCTTACAGGCAACCACAAAAGAAAAAAAACAAAAGAACCCATAAAAAACAACAAACAGCCAATGCGCAGAGAGAAAGAAAAAAAACAAATTGTGCAAACAATAAAAGAAAGCAAATAGCACTTAGAATGAACGGAGCAGCCAGAGCAGGCCCACAGCCTCAGCCTCAGTTCAGCACAAAGCAGAGTAAACGTCATGGAACAATGATCGGAACCAGCCTGACACTTGCCTCTGCTCCCGACATCCACCCTTTCAATCCATCTGGCCAGGTATTTAAATCATCCAAACATTACTCTTGGACCTGGACCCAGGCAGCAGAGGTGATAAGAGGTATCATCATTTAGTATCATTCTGGAAGTTATTGGCCTAGATTGTGAAAGTGTTCAGTCTAGAAATGGTCTGCATCTAAAACAGTAGGCTTGGTGAGCCAACAACGGTTTGTGTTTGGGCCTGTCATGACAATATTCTATCATACAAAGTTCAAAAACATTGTGTGCAAAAGGACTGGCTATAGATGGAAATGATGTACGACAGCTGTTCATGCAGTATCTCTGACGTCCATGAACTCATTTGGATTATGAGAGGTGCATGGTCATGGTCACATCCATCAGTAATGCAATCATTGCTGACACTGTACACCTAATTACAACAGTTGGTGGAGGAACCAACTGACTCTTCAGCCTAAATCAATTGGATTAACAAAACCAATTAATTGACTTTGTTTTGTTATACCAAAATAACCTTCATTCATAATACAAAATATTGACAAGAAAAAACCGAGCAACACCTTTTTATTCTTACATTCATAGACAATGTGTTCAGTACTGTTCTATTACATTTCTTAAAACCAGTCGGACTGTTTCCACTCATGTGGCCACCTGGGGCGATACACAATTACAATAATTGAGAAGCTTCCTTACCCAACCCAGACCCTCCCTCTCCAGCAGAAGAAGACCCCTATACTGTGGTCCTTCCCCACTGGGTCCTTGCAGTGGCTGCACCAAGCTTCAGTGCATCCCTCAACATGTACTCCTGCAGCCCGGAATGTGCCAATTGGCAGCATTCCTCTACGGACACCTCGATGTGCCGGTAGACCAGCAGGTTTCAGGCAGACCAAAGGACATCTGTCACCTGATACTTGTCTCTGTGTGTGTCCCCGGGAACAACCCATAGATCAACGAGTCCTCTGTCACACAATCACTCAGGATGAACCACAACAGATGCCCCTGCATCTTGCAATAGGGTGCCATGGTAGCATAGTAGTTAACATGACACTATTACAGCTCGGGGTGTCAGAGTTCATAGTTCAATTCCAGGGTCCTCTGTAAGAAAGTTTGTATGTTCCTCCGTACTGCGGTTTCCGCCCACAGTCCAAAGACACACCGGTCAGTAGGTTAATTAGTCACTGTAAATTATTCTGTGATTAGACAAGGGTTAAAACAGTGTCTTGCTGGGCGGTGGCTCAATCAGCCAGAAGGGCCTTGTTCTGAGCTGTTTCTCTAAATAAATCTTCTTCACATCCACTTTGCAAACTCACATTCCACAGAAAGGTGAGTGACAGTCTCATTTCCACGACAGTTATCTCTAGGGCAGCATGTGGTGGGAGTAATGCTCCGAGCATCCAGGAAGGATCTGATTGGGAGGGCTGCCAGCCAGAAAAAGTCTTGGTGCATGTTAGTGAGAGCTGGTGATGTGGAATTCTGATGGTCTGGAAAGTCTGCTCAAGGGACCACCCCACTGTGTCGAGAGTCCTTCTCCTGCAGTATCAGCAGGATGTTCCATGCTGACCACTGCCTGATGAACTTGGGGTCAAAGGTGTTCACCAGGAAAATCTTTTCCACAAAGGAAGGCAGTGCGGCAATGTCCAGCTCACTAGGACATTGCGCGGTGATGGGGCCAGACCCATCTTTCACAGCACCAGGGACAGGTAGAACCTTGGCACATTGTGGTACCTGGTGAATGGGCATATTATTTCATTTTTCCTTTAGCTCAAAGGAAGCTCTTGTATTTATAGAACAATTCTGCAGTATTTTAAATCTTTCTGAAACATGAACTATTTGGCCATTTTCAACTCATTAAGAATAACATGAACACACCCACTTTATATTTTTCTGCATGGTTGTCTCAAAGTTATTAATCTCATCAGTAACACTGCTGAAAATTTTTAATTCATCTTCATTTGCTTGCATGTAACGTGTGAGACTTTTTCCAGGTTTGGTTCTGATTTTGTATCATGGCAGGAAGGAGTGAAGGTCCTAGACAGAGTGTGGAAAAGATTTACACAAAAAGGTTCCAGGTATGAGGACTTCAGCAACAAGGTTGGGTAAGAGAAGGTGGAATTGTACTTCTTAGAACAAAGAAGTTTTACAACAGATTTATAGAAGATCATGACAGGTTCAGACAGGAAATGAAAAGAATACATGAATATGTATTTATTTATTGAGATACAACGTGGAATGGGCCTTCCCAGCCCTTTGAGCCACACAAACCAGCAATCCCCTGATTTAAGCTTAGACAATTTACACTGACCATTAACCTAACAACTGGTACGTCTTTGGACTGTGGGAGGAAACTGAAGCACCCGAAGGAAACCCACACTGGGGAGGATGTACAAATTCCTTACAGGCAGTGTCGGTAATTGAACCCGAGTTGCTGGTAGTTGTTAGCATTGTGCTAACTACTACACTACCATGCTTTCCCATGAATTGATTCTGTTTTCAGAAACAAGAAAGCTTGATGGAAAAGTCATCCATAAAAATAATACTACAGGTTGGGAAAGTATCAGTCCTGATGATGGGTCTCAACCCAAAACTTTGACTGTCGATTTCTCTCTACAGATGCTGCCTGACCTGTTGAGTTTTTCCAGCAGCTCTTTCTTTAGTTCAGCTGCTATTTTCTAATTTCTCCATTAGCATTTTCCTTCATGATTGATTCCATCCTATTCCTCATATCAGGCTAACTAGTCCATAATTTCATGATTTCTATTTTCCTCCTTTCTTATATAGTGCTCTAGTTACCTTTTAATGTGTAGGAACTGTTCTGGAATCTATGGGATTTTCATAGACAACAACCAATCTATTCACTACATCCTTCAATGAAAAGTGTTCACCTTTCATTCTCCAAAACTAGTTTTAATTTCTCCAATACTAGATTTAACTAATGCAGATTTTTCTGAGTTCTCATTTACTTTTCACTAGTGGTCATGCATTGTTCCCTAGAGGTTTTTAGGAGACCATATGGCAGACAAAAAATATTTGTTTAATTCATCTGCCACTTCCTTGTTCCCCAATATAGCTTCCCCCTCTCCGTCTGTATGGGACACACATTAACTTTTACTAACCTTTTTAAAATAACAATAGAAATGTTTACAGTCTGCTTTTAGTTTTCTTGCTGGGCCATTCTACAACTTCCTCTTTTTCCTTTCCCACTATCTCTTTTTTTATTGTTGGCAGTGTTCTGTAAGTGTGAGATTGTCAGAAAAACCTATCTTTAACTTCTGATAACCAGACTGGATGGCTTGTTTTCTTGGATTTGCTTTGCCTGAAAAAAGGATATAAACTGTATATTCATTCTTAGTTAGCCATTGCTGTGATGAAAGGAACAGAATTAATTTCAAATAATGGCCATCCATCAGAAGTGGAAATGGTTACAGATAAAGTAAGTTTTCAGATGTAGAGAGTGGAGCAAGAAGAGCAAAAGGGAAGATTTGTTAAAATGTACATGACACAAGGGATGATGGAAGAAATAGAGGATGACCTGGCAAAACAGAGACAAAGATCAAGTCTGAAACAGATGCACTTTTTTTTTCCAGAAATATAGGTGTTATTGGTATGACCAGAATTTATTGTTTATCTCCAGTTGTCTCAGAACTGAGGAGGTAATTAAGGGTCAACTATAGTACTGACCACAGGTGAAAGGAACTTCAAGAGCTCTAAGATTCAAAGGTTCATTTTATTATCAAAGTATGTATGCAGGATACAACTCTGAGATTTGTCTTCTCCAGATAGTCATAAAATATAGAAACCATGGAAGTAGTTGAAAGAAAGACATCAATTCCCATCCCCACACACAAAAAGAAAAAGTAACAAAAACTCTGAAACCCCAAATCTGCCCCCACCCCTTCCTCGCACAAAAACTAACAGATCACCCATATGGAGAAGCAGCAGCAAGAGCATCAAACCCCAAACCCCAGCCAGCCAATCAGAAACAAGAAAGAATGGGTGAGAACACAAAAAGGAAGGTAGAACTGAAAGAGGCCAATATGAGCTACAGTCCTATCCATAAATCTCAGAATTTCAATGACATCTCTGAGATCATCGGGACCCTCTGAGGGAAGCTACATGAACCAGCTGCCCCTCTGAGGGAAGCTACACGAACCAGCGGCCCCAATAAGAACTGCTTGCTCTCCTCTGCGTTTGCCTAGATGTTTCAATCTTCCTGGATGCTTTAATCGATGTGAAATGTAGTCGGTCATGACCCTTCATCCCATCTCTGAGCTTCTCTTCGTGGTAGCTCGTGCTCACATTTATCTGCTGGAGTTTTCTTGGGGATGGCCAAGCGCTAGCTCACTCAATTGAACTACAGTCTGTAAGTCACAGGCTCCAACAGTTTTAAAAACAACATTAAGATGAAAAGAATAAGTAGAAGATGTAGATAAACTGAAATGGTTGACTATCTCGAAGATGTCGCCCAAGGAACCATTCGCTGGCGCCATCTTGGCTGGAAGATCAGGCTCAAATTTAAATTTCTTACAAGTAGAGTCATTTAAATTTACTTCTTGGTACAGTTAAAACACTAATATAATGTCAGCCACTTTCTTACCAGTCAGCTTGCAACAGTTTCCTTTCATTTGCCTCTGGGTCACATCTCAGCCAGACCCAGGTAAGTTGGCAGATTTCCTTCCCTGAAGAACATTCGTAAACCAGGAAACCTTTTAAAATAATTTAGAAGCCTTATGATCACCGTTATTGAAATTGATACTATCCCCTAAAAATTCAACTTTAAGTTAACTTGATTTTAAATTCAAGAGCCGTCCTGGTGGGGGTTAGACCCATGTCACTAGATCAAGGGTTCAGAACACTGGCTGTTAGTCCAGTAAAATTGAACCATTACACAAGTGTGTCCTGGGAATAGCGGAATTGTTACCTAATTCAGCGCTGGGACCAGAAGGCTGGAATGTGTCTTTTTTGAAAGATGAGGTGCTGTTCTTCGAACTTACATTATTCTACATTCTTCCTGTGAAGCTCAGAGGTCAGAATAGAGGTGGCAAAGATTGTTGTGACAGGCAACCAAAAGCTTAGAGTACTGTACTGGACTGAATGAGTGTGTTTTGTTAAGTAACAACCAGTCATTATTTCTAGAAGGAACAAATAATCTATTGATTATTTTCATTCCCTGCCTAATGGCATCCACAAGTTATCAGGTCGACTTTGTTTTCCCAAACAGAATAAGAATCAGGTTTATTATCACTGACATATGTCATGTTTTGTGGTAGCAGTACAGTGCATGACATAAAAAAGTTACAGAAGTAAAATAAATAAATTGTGTTAAAGAGGAATAGTGAGGTGTGTTTATGGGTTCATGGACTGTTCAGATATCGGATGGCAGAGGGGAAGAAGCTGTTCCTAAATTGTTGAGTGTGTGTCTTTAGGCTCCTGTTCCTCCTTCCTGATGGTAACAATGAGAACGGGACATGAGGGAGCACAGTAGGTGAAAATACAGTCTAGTCACTTCAGCCTCATTTAGGTCAAATAGCTGGAGAAAATGTGGATCACTCTCTAGGCGTGGCCTATCAGCAGCTACAACCAGAGCACCAATCATGAGTTAGAGAGCAGGGAAGGTTCAGGCATAAAAGGGAGATACTTCCTAGTAGAGCAGTCATCGATGGAGTGATCTGAGGCAGAGTGGTAGGGCTTTGGCTCACTCGGGCTTTGGCGATAACGGGTTGAGGCGAGGTAAGTTACTTGTGAAGTATAGAAACAGGATGTATGCCTGTGAGACCAGTGTTCTGTACTGAGTGTCAGATGTGGGATGTCTGGGAGACTCCCAACCTCCTGGATGGCCACATCTGCACCAGGTGCGTCGAGCTGCAGCTCCTTAGGGACTGCGTTAGGGAACTGGAGATGCAGCTCGATAACCTTTGTCAGATCAGGGAAAGTGAGGAGGTGATCAAGACGAGCTATAGGCAAGTAGTCACACCGGGGCCTCGGGAGACAGATAAATGGGTAACAGTCAGGAGAGGGAAGGGCAAAAGTCAGGTACTAGAGAGTACCCCTGTAACTGTCCCCCTTAACAATAAGTACTCCTGTTTGAGTACTGTTGGGGGGACAGCCTACCTGGGGGAAGCAACAGTGGCCGTGCCTCTGGCACAGAGTCTGACCCTGTGGCTCAGAAGGGTAGGGAAGGAAGATGATGGCAGTAGTGATAGGGGACTCTATAGTTAGGGGGTCAGATCAGCGATTCTGTGAACGAAGGAAAGAAGCACGGATGGTAGCTTGATCCCCAGGTGCCAGGGTCCAAGATGTTTCTGGTTGAGTCCACGATATCCTGAAGTGGGAAGGTTAACAGCCAGAGGTCGTGGTACATGTTGGCACCAACGACATAGATAGGAAAAGGGAGGAGGTCCTGAAAATAGATGATAGGGAGTTAGGAAGGAAGTTGGGAAGCAGGACCTCAAAGGTAATAATCTGGGGATTACTGCCTGTGCCACGCGATGGCAAGTATAGGAATAGGGAATAGGGAATAGACAGTAGGTGCAGGAGTAGGCCATTCGGCCCTTCTGGCCAGCACCGCCATTCTCTGTGATCATGGCTGATCATACACAATCAGTACCCCATTCCTGCCCTCTCCCTATATCCCTTGACCCCGCTATCTATAAGAGCTCTATCTAACTCTCTCCTGAATGCATCCAGAGAATGAGGTGGAGGATAAATGCGGTGCTGAGGGATTGGAGCAGAGGGCAGGGATTCAGATTTCTGGAACATTGGGACCTCTTTTGGGGCAGGTGTGACCTGTACAAAAAGGATGGGTTGCACTTGAATCCAAGGGGACCAATATCCTGGTGGGGAGGTTTGCTAAGGCTACTGGGGAGAGTTTAAACTAAAATTACTGGGGGGTGGTAACTGAACTGAAGAGACGGAGGAAGGAGTGGTTGGCTCACAAGCAGAGGAGGCTTGTAGACAGTGTGAGAGGGAAGATAGGCAGGTGATAGAGAAGGGATGTGCTCAGATTGATGGTTTCAGATGTGTCTATTTTAACGCAAGAAGCATCATGAACAAAGTGGATGAGCTTAGATCATGGATCAGTACTTGGAGCTATGATGTGGTGGCCATTACAGATACTTGGATGTCCCGTGGGCAGGAATGGCTACTTAGAGTGCCAGGCTTTAGATGTTTCAGAAAGGACATGGAGGGAGGCAAAAGAGGTGGGGGTGTGGCACTGCTGATCAGAGATATTGACGCGGCTGCAGAAAAGGAGGAGTCATGGAGGGATTGTCTACTCTGTGGGTGGAACTTAGAAACAGGAAGTGGTCAATAACTCTACTGGGTGTTTTTTTATAGACCACCCAATAGTAACAGGGGCATCAAAGAGCAGACAGGGAGACAGATTCCGGAAAGGTGTAATAATAACAGGGTTGTCGTGGTGGGAGATTTTAATTTCCGGAATATTGATTGGCATCTCCCAAGAGCATGGTGTTTAGATGGGGTGGAGTTTGTTAGCTGTGTTCAGGAAGGGTTTCCTGACACAGTATGTAGATAAGCCTACAAGAGGAGAGGCTGTACTTGATATGGTATTGGGAAATGAACCTGGTCAGGTGTCAGATCTCTCAGTGGGAGAGCATTTTGGAGATTGTGATCATAATTCTATCTCCTTTACAATAGCATTGGAGAGAGATAGGAACAGACAAATTAGAAAAAGTGTTTAATTGGAGTAAGGGGAATTATGAGGCTATCAGGCAGGAACTTGGAAGCAGAAATTGGGAACAGATGTTCTCAGGGAAATGTATGGCAGAAATGTGGCAAATGTTCAGAGGATATTTGTGTGGAGTTCTGCATTGGTACGTTCCAATGAGACAGGGAAAGGATGGTAGGGTTCAGGAACTGTGGTGTACAAAAGCTGTTGAAAACCTTGACAAGAAGAAAAGAAGAGCTTACGAAAAGTTCAAAAAACTAGGTAATGATAGAGATCTAGAAGATTATAAGGCTAGCAGGAAGGAGATTAAGAATGAAATTAGGAGAGCCAGAAGGGGCCATGAGAAGGCCTTGGTGAGCAGGATTAAAGAAAACCCAAAGGCATCCTACAAGTATGTGAAGAGCAAAAGGATAGGACTTGAGAGAATAGGACCAATCAAGTGCGATAGTGGAAAAGTATGTATGGAAACAGAGGATGTAGTGGAGGTACTTAATGAATACTTTGCTTCAGTATTCACTACAGAAAATGACCTTGGTGATTGTAGGGATGACTTACAGTGGATTGAAAAGCTTGAGCATATAGACATTAAGAAAAAGGATGTGCTGGAGCTTTTGGAAAGCATCAAGTTGGATAGGTCTCCAGGAGCGGACGAGATGTACCCCTGGCTACTATGGGAGGCAAGGGAGGAGATTGCTGAGCCTCTGGCAATGGTCTTTGTATCATTAATAGGGATGGAAGAGGTTCCGGAGGATTGGAGTGTTGCAGATGTTGTCCCCTTATTCAAGAAGGGGAGTAGAGATAGCCCACGTAATTATACACCAGTGAGTCTTACTTCAGTGGTTGGTAAGTTGATGGAAAAGATCCTGAAAGGCAGGATTTATGAACATTTGGAGAGGTATGATATGATTAGGAATAGTCATCATGGCTTTGTAAAGGGCAGGTCGTGCCTTACCGGCCTGATTGAATTTTTTGAGGATGTGACCAAACACATTGATGAAGGAAGAGCAGTAGATGTAGTGCATATGGATTTCAGCAAGACATTTGATAAGGTTCCCAATGCAAGGCTTATTGAGAAGGTAAGGTGACATGGGATCCAAGGGGTCATTGCTTTGTGGATCCAGAACTGGCTTGCCCACAGAAGGCAAAGAAAGAGTGGTTGTAGCTGGGTCATATTCTGCATGGAGGCTGGTGACCAGTGGTGTGCCTCAGGGATCTGTTCTGGGACCCCTACTCTTTGTGATTTTTATAAATGACCTGGATGAGGAAGTGGAGGGATGAGTTCGTAAATTTCCTGATGACACAAAGGTTGGGGGGTGTTGTGGATAGTGTGGAGGGCTGTCAGAGGTTACAGCGGGACATCAATAAGATGCAAAACTGGGCTGAGAAGTGGCAGATGGAGTTCAACCCAGATAAGTGTGAGGTGGTTCATTTTGGTAGATCAAATATGATGGCAGAATATGGTATTAATGGTAAGACTCTTAGCAGTGTGGAAGATCAGAGGGATCTTGGGGTCCATGTCCATAGGACTCTCAAAGCTGCTGTGCAGGTTGACTCTGTGGTTAAGAAGGCATACAGTGTATTGGCCTTCATCAACCATGGACTTGAGCTTAAGAGCAGAATCGTAATGTTACAGCTACATAGGACCTTGGTCAGACCCCACTTGGAGTACTGTGCTCAGTTCTGGTCACCTCACTACAGGAAGGATGTAGAAACCATAGAAAGGGTGAAGAGGAGATTTATAAGGATGTTGCCTGGATTGGGGGAGCATGCCTTATGAGAATAGGTTGAGTGAACTTGGCCAGTTCTCCCTGGAGTGACAGAGGCTGAGAGGTGACCTGATAGAGGTTTATAAGATGATGAGGGGCATTGAGCGTATGGCTAGTCAGAGGTTGTTTTTTCCCAGGGTTGAAATGGCTAACATGAGAGGGCACAGTTTTAAGGTGCTTAGAAGTAGGTTTAGAGGGGATGTCAGGGGTAAGGTTTTTTAAAGCAGAGAGTGGTGAGTGCGTGGAATGGGCTGCTGGCTATGGTGGTGTATGGTGGTGTATAATAGGGTATTTTAAGAGACTCCTGGATAGGTGTATGGAGCTTAGAAAAATAGAGATCTATGGGTAACCTAGGTAATTTCTAAAGTAAGTTCATGTTCAGCACAGCATTGTGGGCCGAAGGGCCTGTATTGTGTTGTAGGTTTTCTATGTTTCTAATTACAAAGGAGATGCTTAAATCCAGGGAATATATCAACCTTGTGCATTTGAATAGTTTCTGTTAAACTCGGAAATACATCATGGATTGACCACACTCAATTATATTCACTGACAATTGCCTTGTGTACAAACCACATCTTAATCTCGTAAAAATCTCAGCAGTAAGCATGTGGCAAACCAAGCAGTTAAATGAGAACAAAAGTAGCACTTGCTGTTAGCGCTACCTGATAAATTACTTCCCCATTCCCCCCTTAGTTATCGACCTCTCTCAAAAGCTACCATTCAATGTACAGAAGTTAATAGTAATTTTCTTGCCTTCCCAGTAAAGATGTGGCTCAGTACTAATACCTAAAATCCATAAAGAGTGCATAATTTCTTTTGTGATGCAAAGAAACAAATAACTCCATTCTGACTGTTACTATTCCAGACAGCATGCCACATTGCAGTCAATCGCCCGCAGAACTAGGGCCAATAGGAGAGACAATATATATGTATCAATTGCTTTTTTTTCTTTTTATTTATTTACAGGAAATGGATGCTGCTGTCAATGGTAGCATTAATTGCCAAAGCTTGATTGCTACCAACAACTCGACCGATTAGTCCAGAGGTTACGGTTCCTACAATAATCCAATAGATCCATGCACACTCTTGCAATATTCAATTATACTTGAATACATCAGCAGGGAGAGGAGGCAGAGTACAGGGCTACGGTGGGAAACTTTGTCACATGGTGCGAGCAGAATCATCTGCAGCTTAATGTGAAAAAGACTAAGGAGCTGGTGGTGGACCTGAGGAGGGCTAAGGCACCGGTGAACCCCGTTTCCATCCAAGGGTCAGTGTGGACATGGTGGAGGATTACAATCCTTTAACATCTGCCGGACGATGCTGAGGATGTTCTACGAGTCTGCGTTGGTCAGTGCTATCATGTTTGCTGTTGTGTGCTGGGGCAGCAGGCTGAGGGTAGCAGACACAACAGAATCAACAAACTCATTCGTAAAGCAAGTGGTCTTGTGGGAGTGGAACTGGACTCTCTGACGGTGGTGTCTGAAAAGAGGATGCTGTCAAAATTGCATGCCATCTTGGACAATGACTCCCATCCACTCCATAATGCACTGGTTAGGCACAGGAGTACATTCAGCCAGAGACTCATTCTACCGAGATGTAATACTGAGCGTCATAAGAAGTCATTCCTATCTGTGGCCATCAAACTTTACAACTCCTCCCTCAGAGTGTCAGACACCCTGAGCCAATAGGCTGATCCTGAACTTATTTCCACTTGGCATGATTAACATTATTATTTAATTATTTATGGTTTTATATTGCTATATTTCTTCATTATTCTTGGTTGGTGCGGCTGTAACGAAACCCAATTTCCCTCAGGATCAGTAAAGTATGTCTGTCTGTCTGTTTGTCTATACAGTTGAATTTAAATCCCCATGCTCTCGTGGTGGTATTCAAACTCGTATATCTCGGATTAATAACTCTCTGATTTCCAGTACAGTACCCAAGCCATTATGTTACTTGACTTTTAATATTTCAGTGGAACTGACGAAGGGTCTCTGCCTGAAACGTTGACTATTTATTCCTTTCTTTTGATGCTGCCTAACCTGCTGAGTTCCTCTAACATTTTGTGAGCATGTTGCTTAAAACACTATGCACTGTTTCTGATAAATGAGTTGTATTTACCTGGTAGTCAATTAGAAATTAGTTGTAGTTGATGAATTAAGATAATAGATTTACAGGTTAAGTCTGTGGTAAAGAAGGCAAATGCAATGTTGGCATTTATTTCAAGGGGAATAGAACATAAAAGCAAGGAGATAATACTGTGGCTTTATAAGACATTAGTCAGGCTGAACTTGGAGTATTGTCAACAGTTTTGGGCCCCATATCTCAGAAAGGATGTGTTGTCATTGGAGGGAGTCCAGAGGAGGCTCACAATGATGATTCTGGGAATGAAGGGGTTAATATATGAGGAGCGTCTGGCAGCTTAGGGCCTGTACTCACTGGAATTTCAAAAAATATGGAGGGAGGGGAATCTCATTAAAACCTACCAAATGTTGAAAGGACTAGATAAGGTGGATGTGGAGAGGATACTTCCTATGGTGGGGTTATCCAGACTTAGGGGGCACAGCCTCAAACTTGAGGGGTGACCCTTTAGAACAGAGGTAAGGAGGAGGTTTTTTAGCCAGAGAGTAGTGAATCTGTAGAATTCTCTGCCACAGACTGCGGTGGAGGCCAACTCCATGCATATATTTAAGGGGAAAGTTGATAGTTTTCTGATCAGTCAGGGCATCAAAAGATATGGCAAGAAGGCAGGAGTATGGGGTTGTGTGATCTGGGATCAGCCATGATGGAATAGCAGAGCAGACTCAATAGCTCAATGGCCTAATTCTGCTCCTATGTCTTTTGGGTTGATTAATGCAATTTTACTCAAATGGTTGATTTCTGAAATTTTACAAATACTAGTTTAAAATGATCCCGTTTCATAAGCAAATCATATTGCAATTTAAAGCATTATGAATCATTAAGGAGGTCTTTTAGCTGATAAGCTCCTAGAGGGAATAGAGTCACACAATACCTATAATAATCTTTACTACTTTTCCAACCACCCAACAACCCAACAAACATTCCCTCTAACTTTTTCTTTACGGCTGTGCAGACCAGCCATTGCTCTGAGCTGGAAATTTTTACATGGACTGAAAACTGCGTGGCACTTTGATAAAACATCATATAAAGGAAAATTCCAGCTGCGGGGCAACGAAGGCTACGTGCGTCGCTGCACACCTGCACAACTTGGAGGGAGCAGTGAACCCAGCTAAATCACTGAAATGCTAAAACAAAAAACCTCATTTCTTCATGAGCTGCTGCATTTACTTTCATAATGGTTCCACATTCATGGGAAGAGGGGCTTGGGTTTCTTGAGAAGCTGATCAATAATTGATATTACAACAAAAACAATCTTATCATTCTATAGCTATTGGTCTAACACGCTATCTTCAAGGTTGCAAACTACTAGTAAGCAATGCCTCAAGTAACTAGTGGATTTTATAAGTAGATCATTGGTCTATGGAAAAGGAACCCCGATGGAACTGTTCAGTATTTTATTTTAATAAATGAATGTGATTATTTTTTGTGACATTTCTCTTCAAAAGGTATGTATCCCCAATGACAACTCTATGTTACAGCAACCAGAAAGCCATTTTTCACAACTGAGCCTTGTCAGGAAATTATGACATACTATTCCTTTACAGAGTGTGCAAAATAGTCTAAGCCAGGCCTTACCTTCAAACTTGGTTCAATCTGTTGTATTCACTTGGTAAACAGGATTTATCCTTCAATAACTATACACTAGAACCAGCAAGGTAACTTCAGGCTTAATGCTTATTGATAACTAATCCAGTGTACATTATAGCCCATGCTGACACTAAATAACACAAAATAGCCCCAGCTATCAGACCTCCCTGTCCACACACCTTGAAGAACATGAGTGGCTCTAAATATAATCCACTGGGACATTTTTGTGATGTAACCTAAATAAATTAAAGCATAAATGACAGATTAATCCATGCTTTGCCTGAGAATCTGTTTTTAACTCAGAGCAATCAATTGACTATATCATCAGAAAGTGTCAGTGTAGATATGTTTGAGATCAACCTCAAGCCTGAAGAGGCCATACAATGGCTCATAGCTTCACTCTCAGTTTATAAATGTTACCTCAGCCATACATAAGATGCCTCAAAATAGAGAGGTAATTGAATTAATGGCCCTTCTATTTCATGTGAGATATCAGCACAGGATTATCATTGTTACCCATTGAAATATCCAGACAACAGCTCAACTGTTGGTTTGCAAATATTTCCCCATCCCTGTTATTCTATTTTGTATATTCCATTTATGTTATAGTTAGGTTACATGGTTTGTTATCCTATAAAACGGTGTTCATGGAGAAGCCTTTTAAGTGACAAATTTAATTGACCACAGATGATGAGATACTACAAAAATATCCTATGTTACAGCTGTCTTTTGTTATGTTTGTAAATTGAAGCTCTCTTTGCAAGACAGACCATGATAAACAAAACCTGAACAAAAACAAAACTAACCAGAACTCAATCTGCCTAAAATTAACCAACATAGAGCCAAATCAGTTATAATTTATTATATAATTACAGCTGATAATAAAAATGACAAAACCTAATTCTACATGTAACTTACTTCAATTAGCAGTTAAAGTATTCCACAAATAAAAATGAATACTCCTGTTCCAAAGCAGAGATGGTCAGCTGAATTCACAGGGCTCTCTGTCCCAGTCACTCACCCTAATCAGCAAAATGGTGTCATATAAATCACGCACAGAATTGATAAACATGAGTTGACAGTTTGATTATAAGTCTTACCAGATAATATTCAGTCCAAAAGGAAATCCATGAAAACGGCAGTCACCTACTAGATTAGTCTATAAATTTGATTAATTCGTAACTAAACCTAGCCATTACTACAAAGGGTATAATTATTTTAGTTGTCCTTATTTTTTTGTTTACACCTCCTGTGTGCACACACCAATACAATCTGAGCCAACTGATGATTGAACCTGCTCTCTGTAGTTCACTATTAAAGATACATGATTCAACTGAATTATTTGCCATCTCATCCTTTCAGTTTTGCCTTTGACAATAACCATTTACAGTTATTGTCTGCAAAGTAATCTTTAAAAGTTCCCAAGGCATTTCACAGGATCACACAAGGCACAAGTCTGGCAATTTATTTATTTATTTATTGTGATAACACACTGGAAGAGGCCTAATCACAGGACAATTTACAATACCGATTCGCCTACCAACCTGTATGTCTTTGGAATGTGCGAGGAATCCAGAGCGTCCAGAGCAGCCGAAGGAAACAGATGCGGTCACAGGGAGCGGCAAGAACTGAACCCATGTCACTGGTACTGTAAAGCATTGTGCTACCCACTACGCTATATATCACCCCAAGAAATGGCATGACAATGTACAGTACAAACTGTCCTCAACTATTTCTAGGTGCCAGTATGGGAGCTTTCTCAGTGCTACTTAGACATCTGTGTGGCAACTTCCTCAATGCTGACCAAATGTAGTGTGGGAACTCCCTCAGTGCCAGGCAGATGTTGGTATAGGAACTCCCTCAATGCTACTCAAATGTCAGAAAAGGAGTTCCCTCAGTGTTACCCAGATGTTTCTTTGGGAGCTTCCTCAATACTGCTCAGATGTTGGTATGGGAGCAACCTCAATGCTACTCAAATGTCAGAAAAGGAGTTCCCTCAGTGTTACCCAGATGTTTCTTTGGGAGCTTCCTCAATACTGCTCAGATGTTGGTATGGGAGCAACCTCAATGCTACTCAAATGTCAGAAAAGGAGTTCCCTCAGTGTTACCCAGATGTTTCTTTGGGAGCTTCCTCAATACTGCTCAGATGTTGGTATGGGAGCAACCTCAATGCTACTCAAATGTCAGAAAAGGAGTTCCCTCAGTGTTACCCAGATGTTTCTTTGGGAGCTTCCTCAATACTGCTCAGATGTTGGTATGGGAGCAACCTCAATGCTTACTATATGTCAGAAAAGGAGTTCCCTCAGTGTTACCCAGATGTTTCTTTGGGAGCTTCCTCAATACTGCTCAGATGTTGGTATGGGAGCAACCTCAATGCTACTCAAATGTCAGAAAAGGAGTTCCCTCAGTGTTACCCAGATGTTTCTTTGGGAGCTTCCTCAATACTGCTCAGATGTTGGTATGGGAGCAACCTCAATGCTACTCAAATGTCAGAAAAGGAGTTCCCTCAGTGTTACCCAGATGTTTCTTTGGGAGCTTCCTCAATACTGCTCAGATGTTGGTATGGGAGCAACCTCAATGCTTACTATATGTCAGAAAAGGAGTTCCCTCAGTGTTACCCAGATGTTTCTTTGGGAGCTTCCTCAATACTGCTCAGATGTTGGTATGGGAGCAACCTCAATGCTACTCAAATGTCAGAAAAGGAGTTCCCTCAGTGTTACCCAGATGTTTCTTTGGGAGCTTCCTCAATACTGCTCAGATGTTGGTATGGGAGCAACCTCAATGCTACTCAAATGTCAGAAAAGGAGTTCCCTCAGTGTTACCCAGATGTTTCTTTGGGAGCTTCCTCAATACTGCTCAGATGTTGGTATGGGAGCAACCTCAATGCTACTCAAATGTCAGAAAAGGAGTTCCCTCAGTGTTACCCAGATGTTTCTTTGGGAGCTTCCTCAATACTGCTCAGATGTTGGTATGGGAGCAACCTCAATGCTTACTATATGTCAGAAAAGGAGTTCCCTCAGTGTTACCCAGTTGTTTCTTTGGGAGCTTCCTCAATACTGCTCAGATGTTGGTATGGGAGCAACCTCAATGCTACTCAAATGTCAGAAAAGGAGTTCCCTCAGTGTTACCCAGATGTTTCTTTGGGAGCTTCCTCAATACTGCTCAGATGTTGGTATGGGAGCAACCTCAATGCTACTCAAATGTCAGAAAAGGAGTTCCCTCAGTGTTACCCAGATGTTTCTTTGGGAGCTTCCTCAATACTGCTCAGATGTTGGTATGGGAGCAACCTCAATGCTACTCAAATGTCAGAAAAGGAGTTCCCTCAGTGTTACCCAGATGTTTCTTTGGGAGCTTCCTCAATACTGCTCAGATGTTGGTATGGGAGCAACCTCAATGCTACTCAAATGTCAGTATGCCAGCACCCTCAGCGTTACCCAGATATTGGAATGGGAGCTCACTCAATGATGCCCAGATGTTGGTGTGGAGCTCCCTCAAAACTATTTTGATGTCAGTAAACACAAAATACTCTGCAGATGCTGTGATCAAAGCAACACATACAACACGCTGGAGGAACTCAGCAGGTCGGGCAGTGTCTGTGGAAACGAGCAGTCAACATTTCGGGCCGAGACCCTTTGTCACGACCGTTGACTGCTTGTTTCCATGGATGCTGCCCGACCTGCTGAGTTCCTCCGGTGTGTTGCATGTGTTATTTTGCAGTGTTGGAGCTTCCTCAATGCTACCCAGATGTAAGTATTGGAGTTCCCTCAACGTTACATAGATGTCAGTATATTAACTCCCTCAATGCTACCCAGATATCAGTCTGGGAGCTCCCTCAATGCTACTGAGATGTCAGAATAGAGGTTACTTCAATGCTGCCCAGTTGTCGGTGTGGAACTCCCTCAATAATACTTTAATGTCAGTATGGGAGCTACCTCAACACAACCCAGATGTCAGTATGAGAGCTTCCTCAATGTTACTCAGATATCAGGCTGGCAGCTCCTTCAGTGGAACCCAGATGTCAGTGTTGAAAAGGTTCTGGCTTGGTTCTCCCTCAGTGTTGAGCTGATGTTGCTCTGGGAGCTCCCTCAATTTTGATCAGATGTAGGTCTGAGTGTTCCCTCATTATTGATCAGATGTTGGTCTATGTGATCCCTCAGTATAGATCAGATGTTACTCTGGGAGCTCTCTCATTCTTGAATAAATATAGGTCTGGGAGCTACTTCAGGGTTGTTCGGATGTTGATCTGGGAGCTACCTCAGAATTGAATAAATGTTGGTCTGGGAGCTCCCTCGTGCTTGTTCAAATGTTGGTCTGGGAGCTCCCTCAGTGTTGATAAGATGCTGGCTTGGTGTTCCCTCAGTATTGAACAGATGTTGTCCAGGAACTCCCTCGGTGTTGAACAGGTTTTGGTCTGGGAGCTGCCTCAGTGTTGATTAGATTTTGGTCCGGGGGGGGCTCCCTCAGTATTGAACTGATGTTGGTCTGGGAGCTCCCTCAATGTTGGTCAGATGTTGCTCTATGAGCTCCTTCAGTATTGATCAGATGTTGGTCTGGGAGCTCCCTCAGTATTGATCAGATGTTGGTCTGAATGCTCCCTCATTGTTGTCCAGATGTTGGTCTGGGAGCTCCTTCGGTGGTGATCAGATGTTGGCTTACGTGCTCCCACAGTATGAATCAGATGTTGCTCTGGGAGCTCTTTCAGCCTTGAAAAGTTGTTGGTCTGGAAGCTCCCTCATTCTTGAGCAGATGTTTTATTGGCAGCTCCCTCATTGTTAATCAATTGTTGGTCTGGGTGCTCCCTGTGTTGATCAGATGTTAGCTGGGAACTCTCTCAGTTTTTAACTGATGTTGGTCTGGGTGCTCCATCAGTGCTGCCCGTATGTTGGTCTGTGAGCACCCTCGATGTTAAGCTGATGTTGGTCTGGGAACCTCTTCAGTGCTGAGCTGATGTTGGACTGGGTGCTCCCTCAGTGCTGAGCTGATGTTGGTCTGGGAGTTCCCTCAGTGTTGATCAGCTGTTGGTCTGGGAGCTCCCTTAGTGTTGAGCTGATGTTGGTCTGGGTGTCCCCTCATTGTTGAACAGATGTTGATCTATTTATTCCCTCATTGTCGAACTGATGCTTGACTGGGTACTCCCTCAGTATTGAACGGATGTTGGCTTGGAGCAACTTCAGGGTTGAACAGATGTCAGTCTGGGAGCTCCCTCAAGGTTGAATGGATTTTGTTTTGGGTGCTCCTTCAGTGTTGATCAGATGTTGTTCTGGGTGCTTCCCCATTGCTGAGCAGATGTTGGCTGAGAAGTACCTCAGTATTGAAAGATGTTGATCTTGGAACTCTCTCGGTGTTGATCTGATGTTTGTCTGGGAGCTCCCTCAGTGTTGACCAGATGTTGGTGTGAAAGATCCCACAGTACTTAAGTATGCTGTGGAATTAAATACCAGGTAAGTGAGCTTTTGGCAGACCTGGGGTGAAGAACTTGTTTTAGGGAGTAATGTAGAGATATTCAGGATGGAACACTGGAATTCAAGCTTTAGGCATATCTACTGATGAATTTCTCCTTTTTTTTCTACTTATTTGGAAACTAAATGGGACATCAGTGCTGGAGTTGCATACCACTGGGTTTAAAAACACAAGATGTTTCCCATAATAGTGATAATGGGTGTTGCCAGCAGTTAATTAAAATTCTTTCATTACCTTCCTCTCCTGTAGGACGTGAGCATCTTAACTAGCTGTTAAAAACAGAGAAACTACTAGTAAGCATTGCTGAAATGAGTACATCAGTATCCTGGCTGACAACAACACTAACAATAAAGTATCTTCAATGTAGGAAGATAGTTGAAAACTCTTCAAAAGTGTGTGATCAGACAACATGTGGTAAATAGCCATATAAAGAAATATTAACAGACGTGAGTACATATTCAGTCAAGATGCAAGCATTAAATAGAATCTTAAAGTAGAAAGGGTAAAGAGGCAGAGACTTGGGGAGCAATTTCAGGGTTTAAAGCCGAATTAACAGATTGTACAGCTGGCACTAATTGATCTAAGGTACAGAAACTGAGATAGCACTAGTCCATTTAACACATTGTGACCACCTCTATCATTAATCTTTTACTTCAGAACCATTTTTCTGTATTAATCCCATACCTGCTCTTCCTGAGGTGATGCTTCAAGAAGGTGGCATCCATCATTAAGGAGTCACATCCTCCAAGACGTACCCTCTTCTCATTGCTACCATCAAGGAGGAGGTACAGGGAGCCTGCAGGCCCACACTCAATGATTCAGGAAGAACTCTTCCCCTGGGTCATCAGATTTCAGAACAGTCCATGAATCCATCAACACTACCTTTTTTTCACCATTAATTTATTTTTGTAATTTATAGATTTTTATGTTTTTGCACTGTACTACTGACACAAAGTCACAACCTTCACATCATATGGAAGTGATAATAAATCTGCTTCTGCTTCTGACGACTTTCTTAAATGTGCAAGAGGATGGGTTTAGAGAGCTCATTAGCCAGAGGATTGTAGGACTGGAAGTTGTTTACAGAGTGAGAGAAAAGCTGGACCAAGAAGAATGCAAAGACAGGAACTCATTAAAAATGCATAAATTGGATCATAAAAAGCCACATTTTTCTGTGTTATATGATCAATTTATGCAATTTATTTAACAATCAGAGACTTCATCAATGATCTGCACACCAGATACGAGGTGTGTCAGTCAGAGTAATGCACGGAGAATCTAGTACACTTCTTTAATTTTCAAATGAGGATTGGTGACCCATGCTAATGCAAGCCACTCGAGCAGAAGATGGTTTCCACAGCATCTGTGAGGTCTGCTTCCATGTGTTTTAAATGGAATCCATTTAAGGTACATTGTTCATTCTGGAACTTCACTTCCACAAAATAAAACTACACACTATTACCCACACCACCGCCCCTCCATCCCATATTAGGCTTTCAACCTAACCTGACAATTTTGATCATTGATATCACTCTTCCCACCCTGAACAATAACATCCCTGTCACCAAGTGATCGACCAGATTTCTTCCTGAATGTATGATATCCCATTATTCACAGGCAGCCACTCTTCATCCTGATCTCTCTGCCAACAACAGGCCCTTATTCCACTTACAACCCACTGCTCTCTACATCCTCAATTTCAGGACCACTCTTTCTTGTTGTTCCCCCAGTAAGGACCTGACACCTACAGTAAACTTACCTCAATGAAGGAGCACATGAAGGTGGGGCCTTGCTGTTCAAGGCCTGCAGTGCACACTCACTTGTGCCTTGGGGCTCTCAAGCAAATTCTTATTGACACCTCCTCCCAATATGCACACAAACTTCCAGAACTCAAGAAACCCTTGTGGGTTAAAACTCTTCATCCAGGGATTTTTGGCTGTGCTGAGGACTTTCGCCTCCATTGCACTTTCAGTCAGTGATTTCTCAAATCTCTCACCCCTTCACTCTCCTTCTTGCCCCCAAACAAGTCCTACTGCTTAACTCTATCTAGGCCAATCACTATTTCATACACCTCAATTAAATCTTCCTTCAACTACGTCTGTTCCAAAATCATGAATTGAGGCTAGCCTAAATCTTTATTGTAATTAAAATTACCCACAGCTGGTAACCTCCTGTGCACTCTTGCTATTCCTATAGTGTAGTGACCACTCTGTGGCCTAGCTACTCTACAGTTCCAGCATAACACCTCTCCCTCCCCTGACCCTTATTAGTCAATAAAGGAAAGTAATCAGATTTCCACCCCATCTGTCCGTTCAGCTATTTTAAGAAAACTCTGGACTCTTCTCCATTTCCCACTGTTCAATATTTCAGCATATAATGCACATTTTCTTGCCTTATTTCCCACCCACCTCCCCCCAAACACATTAACTTATACTTTTCTAGATCAAATTCCATGACCACCTAACTAGCACATTGATATCTACAATTTCCTTCCTCTCTATCAACTACACTGACACTTTTTGCATCAACTGCAGCCTCTTTAATCATGGCTCCTTCATTTAAGACCAAATCATGAATACACACCCCAAAAACAAGCAATTTAACCCTGAGCCCTGTGGCGTCATGTTGTCTACAGCATTTCTCTCACTGGTAATTAGCCTTTGCTTTTTTCCATCAAGCCAGTTTTCGATCATCCAGACTCCAAATTTGGGACGGCATGGTAGTATAGTGGTTAGCACAACACTTTACAGTACCAGCGACCTAGGTTCAATTACTGCCACTGCCTGTAAGGAGTTGGTACATTCTCCCCATGACTTCATGGGTTTCCTCCCAAAGACTTACCAGTTGGCAGATTAATTGGGCATTGCAAATTGTCCCGTGATTAGGCTGATGTTAAATTGGGAGATTGCTGGTGGTGTATCTCAATAAATAAATAAACTTGTTTGTTCAAAAGATTTACTCAGGTAATTAGGCACAACATTCCTTTAAAAGGTCCACGCTGACTATTCTTGATTAAACATCTTTCTGAATGAGGATTTATTCTGCTCTTCAGAACTCTTCTTCATTATTTTCCCACTACTATTGCTAGGGGCTGACTGACTAACTACATTACCTACTCTCTCACACTTTAAACCAAGAGTGCAACATTGCAGTCTCCCATTCTCTGCCAGTGTGTCTACGGCCAAAGATCAGACAGTGTTGAAAGACACATCGCCTATTTACTTCCCTGTTTCTTTTAAGAGCATGAGTGAGAGGGGACTTGATTGAAGCGTGTAATATCAAGAGAGGTCTTGACACAATGGATGTGAAGAGAATGTATTCTCTTGTGGGAGAATCTAGAAGTAGAGGTCACTGTTTAAAAATAAGGGGTCATTTATTTAAGACTGGAATGTCAAGAGACTGAGAGTTATTGAAATTCACTTCTTCAAAGATGGGGCTGGGTGTTATAAACAGATTCTTAGAATATTTTTAAGGCATAGGTTCTTGATAAATCAGGTTGCTTGGAATAGCTAGGAATGAGAAGTGAGGTTACGCAAAGATAGAACTTGATCTTATGGAATGGTGGTGCAGGCTCAAGAGGTAGAACAGGATTGGGACATGAACTTTTTGTGGACCTACATCCAATGATCAAAGGCATCTTCACATGTATCATTCTTCAATGTTTATCATACCCAATATTTCATAACTCTCCTTTGTAACCTCAGTTTCTGTATTATCCCCCACCTTTGTAAATCAGATACAAGGATGGGGCAATGAGATCCATACCCACTACATTTGTGCCCAGGCTTCATCATTTTCGACTAGGTCCTACACTTTCTCCTTATGTACAATAACTTTTCCTTGATTTCACCTTGATTTTAAAAACTCCATTACACTGGAAAGATTACAAAGAATATTTACGAGAATGTTGCTAAGACTCAAAGGCCTGAGTTACAATGAGAGCTTGGGCAGGCTAGGACTTTATTCCTTGGAGCGTAGGAAACTGAAAGGTGATTTTATAGAGATAGATAAAATTATCACACAGAACAAGCTACCAGAGGCAGGTACAATAACACCATTTAAAAAGCATTTGGTCAGGTCCATGGAGAGGAAAAGTTCAGTGAAGTGATATGGACTAAATGTGGGCAAATGTGACAAACTGAAGACAGTATCTGAAAGGCCTGTTTCCATGTTATTTTATGGTGTAGCTTTGACCTGCTGTATAATTTTATCCATCCTGTCACACGCAACCTGATGGCACTTATATTGATTTCTCCTTCCAGTGATCAAATCCCCCTCTCCTTCCTCTATTCTACACTCTGATCGTTCACTTCTTCTCACCTACTTACTAATTCCTCTTGGGTCCCCTCTTCCTGCCCTTTCTCCCATGGTCTACTTTCCTCTCCAGCCCTTAACCTTTCCACCTATCACCTATCACCTTCTAGCTAGTCTCCTTCCCCTCCTCCCACCATTTTATTCTGGCATCTTCCGCCTAATGAGCGGCATTGATCATGTTGATAATCAGAGGCTTTTTCCCAGAGCTGAAATGGCTAACATGAGAGGACATAGTTTTAAGGTGCTTGGAGGGAGGTACAGAGGAGATGTCAAGAGTAAGTTTTTTTATGCAGAGAGTGGTGAGTCAACGGAATGGGCTGTTGGTGACGGTGGTGGAGGCGGACACGATAGGGTCTTTTAAGAGACTCCTGGACAGGTACATGGAGCTTAGAAAAATAGAGGGCTATGGGTAACCCTAGGTAATTTCTAAGGTAGGGACATGTTTGACACAACTTTGTGGGCCAAAGGGCCTGTATTGTGCTGTAAGTTTTCTGTGTTTCTATGTTCTATGTTTCTTCCTTCCCAGTCCTGAAGAAGGATCTTGGCCCAATTTGTCGACTCTTTATTCTTTCCCATAGATGTTGCCTGAGCTGATGAGTCACCTCAAGCATTTTGTGTGTGATTTCCAGCAGCTGCAGAATTCCTCATACTTGTTCCTTAATAATTCACTTTTTTAAAAATTTTGTTTTTTTTTATTCTTATATCCCTCTATCTTTTCACTAATGCCAATCTCTGAAGTTGCAGACCAGAAGTTATGAGAAAAATTTAAGATTTGTAAGCAACCTTATCATTAACATTTCCTAGTAAAGTGCCTCAAATTTGTCTGCTTTAAATCAATTAAATTCAAAACAGGAATCTTGTTAATTTATCAGCAAATAACAAGCTACACAATGTTACATAGCCAAGTCACAGGTAATATCCATCTTAAAAGCTGAACAAGAAATTAATACAACATTTTCCACCCCAGTTAACCAGCTTTAAAGAAATATAACTTCAGAAAAATATTTATTTAGCAGGCAGATGAGAAGAAGTGAAAGGTCAGAGTGGAGAATAGTGGTGGTGGGGGGGGGGGGGGGCGTGGAATTTGTTCATTAGAAGGAGAAATCAATATAAATGCAAACCCATAGAAAACAACAGTCTGGTCCTGGCTAGAGTGCATTGTTCACTTCTGGGCACATTGATTTAGCCCTTCATCATGGACAGTCAAGAGTGTGCCAACATGGATGCACAAACACACACAAAATGCTGGAGGAACGCAGCAGGTCAGGCAGCTTCTATGGAGAAAAATAATCCATCCTAATAAAGGGTCTCGACCTAAAACATCAACTGTTTATTCCTTTCCATAGATACTGCCTGACCTGCTGAGTTCCTCCAGCAGTTTGTGTGTGTTTCTCTGGATTTCCAGCAGAATCTATCCAGAAGTTTGGGTAGGTGCATGGATAGTAAGGATATGGAGGGCTATGGTCTAGGTGCAGGTCATTGGAAGAAGGCAGCTTAAATGGTTTTGGCATGACCTGTTTCTGTGCTGTACTTCTCTATGACTCTTGTGCTTATGACCATCACAAATCCTTGAGTGGGTCACATCTGGAATATCTGGACAGCAAAGATGTATGCATCAGGATGCTCTTTATCAACTACAACTCGGCATTTGTACCTATCATTCCCTCAAAACTAAACAATAAACTTCAAAACCTTGGCCTCAATACCTCCTTGTACAATTGGATATTCGAATTCCTCACTTGCTGACTCCAGTCAGTTCAGATTGGCAAAAATATCTCCTCCGTGGTCTCCATCAGCACAGGTGCACCACAAAGCTTTGTGCTTAGCCCTCTGCTCTACTCACTTTATGCTTATGGCTGTGTGGCTAAGCATGGTTCCAATGTCATATGTAAGTTTGTAGATGACACCATTGCCATTGGCTGAATCAAAGGTGGTGATAAATCAGCATGTAGGAGAGAGATTGTAAATCTGGTTGAGTGGTGCCACAACAACCTCTTACTCAATGTCAGCAAGACCAAGGAACTGATTATTGACTATAGGAGGAGGAAACTAGAGGCCTATGAGCCAGTCCTCATCAGAGAAATCAGAGATGGAGAGATTCAGCAACTTTAAATTCTTCGGTGTTATCATTTCATAAGACCTGTCTTTGGCCCAGCACCCAAGTAAAATTATGAATAAAGCATGGCAGTGCCTTTACATTTTAGAAGTTTGTGAATATTTGGCATGATGTCTAAAGTTTTGACAAACTTGTAGAGATGTGTGGTGGAGAGTATATTGACTGGCTACATCACAGCCTGGTATGGAAACAGCAATGCCCTGGAATGAAAAATCCTATAAAAAGTGGTGGGTATTGCCCAGTCCATTATGGGTAAGGCTCTCCCCACTATTGAGCACATCTCCACAGAGAGTTGTCACAGGAAAGCAGCATGCATCATCAGGGACCCCCACCACTCAGGCCATGCTCTCTTCTCACTGCTGCCATCAGGAAGGTGATACAGGAGCCTCAGGATACACACCACCATGATCAGGAACAGTTGTTACCCCTCAACCATCAGAATCTTGAACCAGAGGGAATAACTTCACTTAATTTCACTCACCCCTTCACTGAAATGTTCCCACAAGCAATGGACTCTCTTTCAAACACTCTTCATTTCATATTCTTGATATTTATTGCTTATTTTTTTGTGTATTGTTACAATCCAGCAACAATGAATATATAATTGAGACAGGTTTTTTATAACAAATAAAACATTTATTAAACACTGCTAAAAAAAAACCCAAAAGTAAACAAACGACTAAGTTAACTGGAAGTCGGCTGCAATACAGCAGCTCGAACAGTTCTTAAAGAGAGAAATGCGAACAGAGTTCTTTAAAGTAGTATTGCAAAAAGTCCCAAATGATTTACAGTCAGTTAGGAGAGACTTTCCTTGACGTAATAAGTTCTCTTTCGTGACGTTACTGCTGATCCCAGCTGAAGTATGCCTTGCCCGAAGGATTTATGATGAAGGAAATAAAATGGCTTAAAGGAACTGCCCTTTTCCATGGTGAAACCCTGCAACCAGCTCTTTCTACTCTTTTAGCAGGAGCTATCTTGGATTGCAGGTTACTAATTCCTTCCGAAAGATGATCAAATAAGGTCGAACCTGTTTTACCGCCGACAACACCAACTTTTCTCGATCCTTTGGCTTCCCGAACTTCAAAAATTCTTCACTCTCCGACTGGACTTTAACTGGCAGTGATTTTCAGAACTGCCGGCACAACAATTCTTACAGTAGATATTAAAACTCCAATTTTAAAACGAAACTGCGTCATAAAATCAAATACTCAGCAGAACGGAGTCACTGACGAATTAAACCACGAACTGACCTGCGTTACAGGGAGGGGTTCTCCTTTTATACCCTGTTGAAAAAACCATCACATGGCCTCTCACTGGCAGGAAAATTACATCGCTCCACCATCACAAGACCATTACATCATGCCCAGCAGTCGCAATTACATCCTGGTCATGTGACAGTCACAAGATACCCATGGGTACGTAACAATATGCAGTTTGGAGTATTTTGCATACCAGTCATCCATCCTATTGGATGCATTATTTCATTGATTCTTTTAAGGTTATTGGATTTATTGAGTATGCCCATAAGACAATGAATTTCAGGATTGTATATTGCGACAAATATGTAACGCTTAGAGCTTTCGGCTTGTGTATGTCTAGGGGAAAATCCGTCCACCCGCCAAACCGTGTCTTCCGTTTGCGTGGATGCTATATAATGCACACTGATACAAACTGCCATATACAATATCAGACAGCACACAATATACGTTTTACAGATTACACTTTATAAATCTTACTGGAACTAGGTAATTAATAGCGGTACAATATAAAAAGAAAGAAAAAAGCACCAAAACTTATCAGAGTTCAATCAGTTCATGCGCAACCATTGGAGCTCAATTATCGAAGCCTTCGGCCCACCATTCGACCTTCTCCGATCTCCTCGACCCGCTGCCCCCGGACCAACCTCAGTGGTCAACCAGAGCGCATCCAGCACGTCCATTCTCTTCGGTTCTCCTTCTGAAAATCCTGCCACTCACTCCAGGTTCCCACACATATGGATAGAACAACATCGCTTCGATTGGTTAGTTCTTCCGTTATCAATAATTATAACTCAAACATTTCAACTAAACAGAGCATTACCTCATCAGTTACCCACAAAGAAGCCATTTCATTATAATGCTACAGAGAAGCCATTTTATATATGCAGTTAACAGTTAACATTACAGTTAATAATCTGAGAACCCTGCAAATATGTACTTTGATAATAAGTTTACTTTGAACTTTGTGCATTTTCTATTCAGTTAAATGGCATCAATCTCATAACATACAAGCAAGGTAAGTGTCAGTGAGCATGGCAACTGGAACATGAGTGGTGAGTGGTTTATTTTGTATTAACCACCTGCTCCATGACATGTGCCTTATTTATACAATGCAGTTATACGTGACATACATACAAACGTGTATTTAACAAAATATTTACTTCATATTCAGCTGCTTTTAACTAAGCCTTTATTCATGTAATTAGAGCCTTTGGTGAGCTACATAGTGTCTTCTCTTGAGCTATAGCCCTCTACATTCTCAATGAATGGTGTTATTTTTAAGACCATAAAATATAGGAGCAGAATTAGGCCATTTGGCCTACTGAATCTGCTCTCCCATTTCATCATGGCTGATCCATTTTCCTCAGCCCCAAACTCCTGCCTTCTCCCTGTATCCCTTCAGTTCCTGACCAATCAAGTACCTATCAACCTCCACCTTAAATATACCCAATGACTTTACCTCCACAGTTGCCTGTGGCAAAGAATTCCATAGATTTACCACTCTCTGGTTAAAGAAATTCCTCCTTATTTCTGTTCTAAAGGGATGCCTCTCTATTCAGAGGCTTGGTCCTCTGGTCTTAGACTCTCCCACGATAGGAAACATCCACTTCTCATCCACTCTATCAAGACCTTTCACTATACGATAGGTTTCAATGAGATCACTCCCCCTTCTGAATTTGAGTGAATACAGGCTCTTCATATGACAAGTCTTTCAATCCTGGAATCATATTCATGAAACTCTCTTGAACCCTTGCCAGTTTCAGCACATCCTTTCGAAGGTAAAGGGCCCAAACCTGCTCGCAATCTCCAAGTGAGGCCTTGGAGTATTATAGAGCCTCAACCTTGCTTTTATATTCCAGTCCTCTTGAAATGAATGCCATCATTGCATTTGACTTCCTCACCACAGACTCAACCTGCAAATTTACCTTTAGAAAATCCTGAACAAGGATTCCCAAGTCCCTTTGCAACTCAGATTTTGAATTTACTCTGCATTTAGAAAATAGTCAACCCTTTCATTTCTTCTACCAAAGTGTATGACCATTCACTTCCAGTATTTCATCTGCCATTTCTTTGCCCATTCTCCTAATCTGTCTAAGTCCTTCTGTAGCCCCTCTACTTCCTTGAAACTACCGGCTGTCCCACCTATTTTCCTATCATCTGCAAACGTTGCAATAAAGCCATCCATTCCACTATCCAAGTCATTGACATACAATGTAAAAAGTATCGGTCCCAATGCAGACCACTGTGGAACACCACTAGTCACCAGCAGCCAGTCAGAAAAGGCTCCTTTTGTCCCCATTCTTTGTCTCCTGCCAATTAGCCACTGCTTTATCCATGCTAGAATCTTTCCTGTAATACCAAGGGCTTGTAGCTTGTTAAGTAGCCTCATGTGTGGCACCTTGTCAAAGGCCTTCTGAAAATTCAAGTACACAACATCAACTGATTCTCCTTTGTCTATCCTGCTTGTTATTTCTTCAAAGAATTGCAACAGATTTGTCAGGCAAAATCTTCACTTGAGGAAACCATGCTAACTACAGCCTATTTTATCATGTGCCTCCAAATACCCTAAAACCAACATTCCCAACCACTGAGGACAGACTAACTGACTTATAACTTGTTTTTTTCTGTGTCATTCCCTTCTTGAAGAGTGGAGTAACATTTGCAACTTTCCATTCTTTCAGAACCATGCCAGAACCTACTAATTCTTGAAAGATTAGTATTTAATGCCTCTACAATTTCTTCAGCCACCTCTTTCCAAACTCTGGAGTGTATACCATCTGCTCCAGGTGACTTATCTACCTTCATTTCTTCCAGCTTCCCAGGAACCTTCTCTCACTGATGGTAACTTCACACACTTCACGACCCCTGACCCCTGGAACTTCCACCATACTGATAGTGGCTTCCACAGTGAAGACTGATGCAAAATACTTATTCAGTTCATCCGCTATTTTGTGTTCCCCATCACTACCTCTCCACCATTGTTTTCTACTCTCGCCTCTCTTTTACACTTTATGTATCTGAAGAAACTTTTTGTATCCTCTTTTATATTATTGGCTAGCTTACTTTCGTATTCCATCTTTTCCTTTGTAATGACTTTTTTCATTGCCTTCTGTTGGTTTTCAAAAGCTTCCCAATCCTCTAACTTTCCACTAATTTTTGCTGTATTATATGCCCTCTCTTTGGTTTTTATGTTGATTTTGACTTCTCTTGTTAGCCACGGTTGTGTCATATTTCCTTTAGAATTCTTCTTCCTCTTTGGGATGTATATATCCTGTGCTTTCCAAATTGCTTCCAGAAATTCCAGCCATTGCTGCTCTGCCATCATTGTTGCTAGTGTTTTTTTTCCAATCAATTCTGGCCAGTTCCTCTCTCATGCCTCTGTAATTCCCTTTACTCCACTGTAATACTGATACATCTCCTTTTCCATTTGCAGGGTAAATTCAATCATATTATGATAATTTGCCCTAAGGGTTCTTTTACCTTAAGCTCTCTAATCAATTCCAGTTCATTGCCTAACATCTGATCCAGAATAGCTGATCCACTAGTGGAGTCTAGAAAATCCCCCTCTTGAAATCCAGCACAAACATGATTTTCCCAATCTACCTGCATATTGAAATCCCCCATGACTATTGTAACATTGCCTTTTTGGCATGCATTTTCTATCTTCCGTTGTAATGTGTAGACCACATCCTTACTACTGTTTGGGGGTCTGTTTATGATTCCCATCAGGGACTTTAAGACTGAACTCCACAGAATGAAATTACTCAGGCAGTGTCTCCTAATTCAACATGCAATGATACAAACAATCTCAAATATTTGTAGCTATTGTTCGTTTAAAGCCGATTACAGCATAGTTCAAACCCACTTGTCTGAAACCTTTATTTAAATTAAAGATTTGAAGTAGCCTACATTACTTACACAGTGCTTGCAAAATGTTACACACTGTTTATTTTACAGTGATGATTAGGAATGTTCCAAATACTGTGAGGAACCTGCAGAAATTCTGCATGGGTGAATGTTGGTACAAGGATTAAGTTAATCTATGATGCCCCATGATCCAATTGTCCACACACTGCTTAGACTCAGCCTCACAAAACCAGTGGGGTCCTGGCAAGTTTGAAATGGTCATCCAGCCTTGAAGTTACAGAAGGAGATTACATAAGCTCCTTCTTGTTTCTACTGTATTTGTCAAAATCTGTTGCCCAGTTATGTAACTTTTGCAGTTGAGTGTTTACAGCACTTTGAATAGAGCATTATCTACAGTGCAGAGTTCTCCATTCATCCCAGTGGATAAAGTGGAGGCCCTGGTGTTCTACAAGCCCAAATTCTCAAGAAGTATTTGAAGCACCAATTTGCAAAATTATTCACAATATACAAATATAATTTTCCATTTCAACATGTGAGTGCCTGAAATAACATCAATCTTTTAACATCAGCTTATAACATGGTGGTGGCAATTCACCTTGGAGTCAGGTGTTTCTGGTCTTAATTCCTATGAGAGGGAATATTCAGAAAGGGCTATACTGTGGGTAGCAAATTCAGTAATAAACTGAGCCCCATTTAGTTTTGTGGGATGTAAAAAGCAGGTAAAGTAACGCAGCAGGTAGTGCTGCTGTCTCAAATCTCCATGATCTAGCTTCAGTCATGACTTCTGATGCTGTCTGTGTGGAGTTTACTCACTCTCCATGTGTGGTTTTCCCACACACCAGAGGCGCTGGTCGGTAGATTAAATGATTACTGTAAGTTATCCCTGATGTGGAAGGGTGACGGGAAAATTGATGGACATGTGAAAGAGAATAGATTATAGGGAAATAAGAGGTAGAATGGGATTGTTCTGAAATTCAGTGTAAACTTGATAGGACAAATAGCTGTCTGCTGCGTTGTAAAAAGATGAGTAATTTGGGAAATAAAATATATGACACTGATCAAAAATATGAACAGGGATTTTTTTTTCTCTCTGGCATTTTGGTCAACATTTAGCACCTGACATGAACCTAAAAAAAAGCAGCTAATTGAGATACTTTCCTGTTAATGGTTGCTGGAGATTGCTGCAGGCACAGTATCTTTTATTCCAATATTGATGCAGTGGACGAGACCGCTCCCTTCCAAGTGGAATGTGATGCCTCCGATTTCGCTCTGGCTGCTACCCTCAATCAGGAAGGCAGACCAGTAGCATTCTTTTCTCGCACCCTCCAAGGCTCCGAAATTCGGCACTCCGCGGTGGAGAAAGAAGCCCAGGCCATAGTGGAGGCTGTTAGGCACTGGAGGCACTATCTTGCTGGCAAAAGGTTCACCGTGCTGACCGACCAGCGCTCGGTTGCGTTCCTGTTCAGCAACCAACAGCGGGGCAAGATCAAAAATGATAAGATTTTGCGGTGGAGGATAGAACTCTCCACCTACACCTATGATATCCTGTACCGGCCTGGCAGACTCAATGAGCCCCCTGATGCCCTATCCCGGGGAACATGTGCTAGCACACAGCTCGACCAGCTGTACGCCCTTCATGCACAACTTCGCCATCCGGGGGTCACCCGATTTTACCATTTTGTGAAAGCTCAGAACCTGCCATACTCCCTGGAGGACATCAGGACGATGACCAGGGACTGCCAAATTTGCGCCGAGTGCAAACCGCACTTCTACCGTCCTGACACGGCACAACTTGTCAAGGCCACCCGCCCTTTTGAACGCCTGAGTGTTGACTTTAAGGGCCCCCTTCCCTCCACTGACCGCAATGTCTATTTTCTCAGTGTTATTGATGAGTTCTCACGGTTCCCCTTTGCCATCCCCTGCCCCGACACCACTGCCACGTCCGTCATAAAAGCCCTGCGCCAGCTCTTCACTCTGTTCGGGTATCCCTGCTATATCCACAGTGATAGAGGGTCCTCCTTTATGAGTGAGGAGCTGCGCCAGTACTTGCTAGCTAGGGGCATTGCTACCAGTCGGACCACGAGTTATAATCCCCGGGGTAATGGCCAGGTGGAGCGGGAGAATGCCACAGTGTGGAAGGCCACACTTTTAGCCCTTAAGTCAAAAGGGTTGCCGGTCTCTCGATGGCAGGAGGTCCTCCCTGAGGCACTGCACTCTATCCGCTCTCTGTTATGTACGTCCACCAATGCCACCCCTCACGAACGCCTATTCTCTTTTCCCAGGAAGTCTGTCACTGGGACCACCCTACCAGTTTGGCTGACATCCCCGGGGCCAGTGCTGCTCCGGAAACATGTGAGGAGCAATAAATACTCCCCGCTGGTGGAGAGGGTTCACCTTCTACATGCGAACCCCCAGTATGCTTACGTGGTCTTACCTGATGGGCGGGAGGACACGGTTTCCATCCGCGACCTGGCACCCGCAGGTGCAGCAGACCACTACCCTGAAGGCTCTCCGGTAACTATGAACCCTGCACCAGAGTTGACACCGTGCTCACCAGGCCCTACACAGACTCCTCACGACACTTGTATACCGGGCGTTTCGTACGCATTTATACCAGGCGCCTCGCACATGCATGAGGGATCACCGGCGCCTAGTGGGCAAGAACACGCGCAACCCCCGTCCCCTGTGCAATCACCGATGTTGCCGGCATCTATGCGGTCACAGCCGGTGCTACGTAGATCGCAGCGACAGATTCGACCACCTGATAGACTTGACTTGTAAGAAACTTCGCCACATGAGGACTTTTTCAAACGAAGGGGCGCAGGCTGCAGCAGAGAGGGGAAACGAGGTAGACTTGACCAGGGGGCGAGCCTTGTCTGCGTAATGGGGGACCCATTGGGTGTAATAGGAAAAAAAACCCAGGCACCGTCTGAGGGCCTTGAGAGTGGTGGGAAGAGGGAGCTCTAACAGGGGGCGCATACGTTCGGGATCAGGGCCAATAACCCCGTTTTCCACGACATACCCAAGTATAGCAAGGCGGGTGGTACCAAACACACACTTGTCCCTGTTATAAGTAAGGTTCAGAGCTGCGGCCACTTGGAGAAATCGTTGGAGGTTGGCGTCGTGATCTGGCCTGTCGTGACCACAGATGGTGATGTTATCCAGATAGGGAAATGTGGCCTGCAGTTGGTACTGGTCCACCATCCGGTCCATTTCCCTCTGGAAGACAGAGACACCATTCGTGACACCGAAAGGGACGTGCAGGAAGTGATAGAGCCTGCCGCCCGCCTCAAAGGCGGTGTAGGGGCGGTCCTCTGGGCAGATGGGGAGCTGGTGATAAGCGGATTTCAGATCTATTGTCGAGTACACCTTATACTGAGCAATCTGGTTGACCATATCCGCGATGCGGGGTAGGGGGTATGCGTCAAGCTGCGTAAACCTATTGATGGTTTGACTATAGTCCACCACCATCCTATCTTTCTGCCCAGTCCGAACAACAACTACCTGATCCCCTCCCTGAGCAGCCGCTGCACCTCCGACTGAATGAAGGCCCTGTCCCCCGCGCTGTACCTCCTGCTTTTGGTTGCCACAGGTTTACAGTCGGGGGTCAGGTTGGCGAACAGCGGTGGGGGAGGGACCTTGAGAGTGGAGAGGCTGCAAGTGTCGGTAGCGCAGCTGTCGGTCTGGTTCTGGATGGGATGTGTGTGTGCGTGTGTGTGTGTGGTCAGTAGTGGGGTATGAGAAGAAGTCCCACAAAACTGAGGATTCCGGACAGTGAGTGGTGGGAGGGGCCCGTCATATACCATAGTCACACTTTCGAGATGGCTCTGGAAGTCCAGCCCCAATAGCACAGGTGCGCATAGATTAGGCATGACCAGCAGCTTAAAGTCCCGATATTCTGTGCCTTGCACCACCAATGTCGCTACACAACCCGCCCGGATGTCTGTGGACTGCGACCCAGAGGCCAAATGGAACCTCCGACTTACCGGCCGTGTTGCGAGTCCGCAGCGTTGCACTGTGTCTGGGTCAATAAAACTCCCAGTGCTGCCCGTGTCAAACAGGCATCCAGTCCAGTGCCCCTCCACCTGGATGTCCATCATGGACCTTGCAAGCTGGTGTGGGGCGCTTTGGTCGAGGGTTACAGTGGCCAGAGTTGAGCCATCGGGGTACCCGGTAAGCATCGGTGGGTCGGGGGTGGGGCATGCTGACGCCGACAAAGAAGGCCGCTCACATCCGGGGTACCCGGTAAGCATCGGAGGGTCGGGGGCGGGGCGTGCTGACGTCGACAAAGATGGCCGCTCACATCCGGGCATGCAAGATGGCGGCCCCCACGTCTCACCCGCAGCGCTGCACTCCGCTCGAGGTTGAGACTTACAGACCTTGGCGAAGTGGCCCCGCTTTCCGCAGCTGGAGCAGGTCGCTTCTTGCGCTGGACAGCGTTGTCGAGGATGTTTTTTATGGCCACAGAAATAACAAAGCACGAGTTTCTGACGGGCCACAGCCGTGGTCTGGGTCGGGGAGCTCGTGGAATGGCGACTGGCGGCGGCGTTGGCGAATTCGCTCCCGGGAGCCGGCGGTGGCGGGGTCTGAGGTGTCCACGGAACCGGCGGGGAATCGCGCAACTGGACAGCGTCGGCGTTATGCAGCGCAGCTTCTAGAGCGTTGGCCGTCTCGATCGCCGAGCTTAAGGTAAGGTCTGAGTTTTCCAGCAGTCGCTGGCGCATGTACACAGTCCCGTCACAAAGGCGTCTCGCACCAGCAGCTCCGCATGCTGTTCTGCCGTGAGCGTCTTGCAGTCGCAAGGCCGGACGAGCGTCTGTAGTGCTCGGAGAAACTCAGCGCACGATTCGCCAGGCCGCTGTTGCCGGGTAGCTAAACGATGTCTTGCGTAGACGGTGTTCACCGGCCGCAGGTACTGTCGTTTGAGGGCGTCCAGTGCCCCATCGTAGGTCGGCAGGTCCCGGATAATGGAGTAAACTTTGGAGGAGACCCTTGAGAGTAGGATTCTGTGCATAACGGCGGGTTCAGTCGCACGAAGCTCCGCCAAGTACGATTGGAAGCATGCAAGCCAGTGTTCAAAAGCGAGAGCTGCGTCAGGGTCTTGAGGGTCCAAATCCAACCGGTCCGGACGCAAAACGGGTTCCATGTTTTAAAACTTCCAGTCAATAAAATTGATGCACCATCAATAACTCACACTGAGACGTAAGGCGAGATATCGGCTTTTATTGACCGGAAGAAGGAACCAGGAGTGAGTGTCTATCATACAAGGTCTTGGAGACTGAGGCCGAGCGTCAGGCCGCAGATCTCCTTTATACAGGGGCCTGTGGGAGGAGCCACAGGAGCAGTCAGCAGGGGCATGTCCCGACAGGCACATAGTTCACCACAATTGATTTATTAGTTTGCAACAAGTGACTATGCTTTAAAGGTATTTTATTAATTGTGAAGCTCCATAAGCACACAACAGTTATGAAAGACTATGCATATATAAAATTAGAAGCACAAGTGACTGCAGATGTTGGAAGCTAGAGCAAAATGCACACACCTGGAAGCACGAATACGAGATAGGCAGTCAACATGAAACCCTTCATCTGGACTGAAGCTATTTATGAAACTAAATGGAACTCTTGCATTATCTATTCTTTACAAGCAATACAATAGTTTTAATCAGAAATATAAATAGACAGTTTGAGAGGGAAGATTATTAGGGTATTTCAAGGCTCTTCAGCCAGACTCCAATAGCCTAATAGCAGACATTGCAAACAAGAGTTTACTTTCAGATTTTGGGAACTGTGTGAGCAAACAGTCCATTGCTTCAATTCACCTTCCATTCCACAAATACCAGTGCTATTGTTACAGACCAGTTACACAACTCAGTTTACATCAAAGTGAAGTAGTTTTGACTTTGCATTAACAATAAACTGTTCTGTGTGCCTCAGGCACCAAATTACCAAGTTAAATCTAGGTAACCAGTCAAAGACCAACTTGTTGATATGTAGATACACTCACTAGACCATTTAACTTAACTCCCAAAAAATGTGTATTTAAAATAAACTTAACAGCATTGGTTATTTGAACGCTAGAAGTTTGATTTCATCCTCCACTGTAGGGTACACACTCTTTCAGGCCAAAGCTAATGTCAGAGCAAAGCTACCAACATTACGCTGAAAGGTGCTAATAAACGTTCAGCTCAGTGGAGGGAAAGTGGGGGTCTTGGCCTGAAATGTAAACTGTTTAGTTCCCTCTATAGATGTTGTCTGACGTGCTGAGTTCCTCCAGCATTTTGTGTGTGTTGCATTATATTGCTAATGTTTTCAACATTTCAGACAGGAAGTTAAATTAGGTATGAGGGATTAAATCCACCATTTCAGTAAAACCATATGACCATAAGGTATAGGAGCAGAATTAGGCCATTTGGCCCATGGAGTCTGCTCCACCATTTCATCATAGCTGATCCAATTTCCCTCTCACCCAATTCTCCTGCTTTCACCCTGACTAATCAAGAACCTGTAAACCTCCACCTTAAATAAACGCAGTGACCTGGCTTCCAGAGCTGCCTGTGGCAACGAATTCCACAGATTCACGCGCCTCTGGTGAAGAGATTCCTCCTCATTTTTGTTCTAAGTGGATGCCTCTCTATTCTGAGGCCAGGCCCTCTGGTCTTAGTCTCCCCACACTACAGGAATCATCCACTCCATGTGCACTCTATGAGGGGTGATTGATAAGTTTGTGGCCTAAGGTAGAAGGAGCCAATTTTAGAAGACCTAGCTCATTTATTTTTCACCCTCCCCTAGTGTTGCCACCATGTCCTCGTGGACCTCCTTGGGTGATAATCCCTTGAGACCGAGGTTTCAGATGACTGCACAAAGGCCGATGTTGTCCATTTTCTCAGACAGTGCTTACTTGCAATTTTCAATTATCTGAAACAGAAATACCACAAAAGTTATTAACTTCAAACTTTCTGCATAATCACTCAAAGAGTTGACCTGCATGTGCATGTAATGAGAGCTGTATAACTCATCTCCTTCTACCTTAGGCCATGAACTTATCAATCACCCCTGCTGTGGACCACTTTCTGGAGGTCCAAGACGTCTACTTCTACAAAGAAGGGATCCGTATGCTCCACAACCACTGGACTAAGTGTGTAAATGTAGGAGGGGACAATGTTGAAGAATAAATGTTCTAGGTTTTCTAAAATTGACTCCTTCTACCTTAGGCCACGAACTTATCAATCACCCCTCTTATCTTGTTCAGCAGTTTATGTGTGGCGTCTTGTCAAAAGCCTTCTGAAAATCCAAAAACACAACATCCACTGATTCTCCTATGTCTATCCTGCTTGTTATTTCTTCAAAGAATTCCAACAGATTTGTCAGGCATGATATTCACTGAAGAATACCATGTCCCTCCAAGTATCCTGAGACTTCATCCTTAACGATTGACTCCAACATCTTCCCAACCACTGAGATCAGGCTAACTGGTCTACAAGTTCCTTTCTTCTACCTTCCTCCATTATTAAAGAATGGAGTGATATTTCTAGTCCTCAGGACCCATTCCAGAATCTAGAGAGTCTTTAAAGATCATTACTAATGTTTCCACAATCTCTTCAGCCACCTCTTTCAGAACCCTGTGATGTAGTCCATCTGGTCCAGGTGACTTATTTACATTCCGCCTTTCAATTTCCCAAGCACCTTCTCCCTAGAAATAGCAACTTCTGCCTCTTGACAGTCTTGAACTTCCAGCATTCTGATAGTGTTGTCCACAGAAAAGACTGATGCAAAATACTTATTCAGTTCATCTGCAGTCCAATATCCACTCTCGATATGCTCTCCGATACCCTTTTTGATATTATTGGCTTGCTTATCAATCACTTTAATCCTTTCCCTCTTTATGTTTTTTTTAACTGTCTTCCATTGGTTTTTAAAAATTTCTCAATCTTCCAACTTCCCACCCATGGCCGCAGGGACAGGGTATCTGGCACTGTCTGGCTCTGTGGCTCTGAAGGGAAGGGGGAGAGGACTACAATGGTGATAGAGGATTCCATAGTTAGAGAAGTAGATAGGAGATTCTGTGGAGGTGAAAGCAACACCTTATGATGTGTTGCCTATAAGATACTCCGGTCAGGGATAGCATGTATCAAGTCTGCGGCATGCTTAAAGGGGAGGGTGAGCAGCCCAGAATATTGGTACATATTGGCACTAATGACATACATAGGAAAAGGGAGGAGGCCATGAAGAAAGACTTCAAGGAGTTATGTAGAGAGCTGAAAAGCAGGACCTTCAGGGGAGTAGCCTCTGGATTGCTACCTGTGCCACATGCCAGTGAAGGTAAGAATAGGATGATTTGACAGGTGAATACATGGCTGAGGAGCTGGTGCAGGTGGCACGGGGCAGGAGTTCAGATTTCTGAATTATTGGGTTCTTTTTGGAGAAGGCATGGCTTGTACAAAAGGGACAGGATACACCTGAACCCAGGGGGGACCAATATCCTTATGAGCAGGTTTGCTAGAGCTGTTAGGGAAGGTTTTAACTGATTTGGCGGGGGGGTGGGAACTAGAATGATAGGGCTGAGGATGGGGCAGTTGGCATACAAGTAGATGCACTGTGTAGTGAGACTGTGAGGAAGGATAGGCAGATGACAGGACAAAATTGCAGTCAGTGGGATGAGTTGAAGTGTAACATGGGGTCAAAATTGAAAAGGTTGCTGAATGCAGGACTGAAGGTGATATATTTGAATGCACACAGTATACAGAATAAGATAGATGATCTTGTAGCACATTTAGAAATTGGTAGGTATGACATTGTGTGCATCAGAGTCGTGGCCAAAAGAAGATCATACTTGGGAGATTAGCATCCAACAGTACACACTGTATTGAAAGCACAGGCAGGTAGGCTGAGGGAATGGAGTGGCTATTTTGGTTAAAATACAAAATCAAATCCTTAGAAAGAGGACTGGAAGATGTAGAGTCCTTGTGGTAGAGTTAAGAAACTGCAAGAGTAAAAAGACACTGATGGCTTCTTCCTGGTAGGCTGTCCCTCCTCCTGCACCCCCCCCCCCCCCAACAATATCCAAAGCAGTATACTTAGAGGGGAATGGCCACAGGGGTCTCTGTCTGCACTGTCTGCCCATTTCTTTTCTCTCTCCTCCTGTAAACAGTGTAACTCCTATCTTTCACCTCCTCATTTTCCCATATGAGCCAAAGGTTATCCAGCTGCAGTTTCATTTCCCTAACATTTCTCTGAGGAGCTGCAGCTTGGTGCACCTGGTGCAGATGTAACTATCCTGGAGAGTGGAGGTCTCCCATAATTTCCACACTCACACCATGAACACAACACAGCCCCTGGAGCCATTCTTACTGCACTAACAGAGAATGAATGAAGAATAAATTTACCTCACCCAAACCTTTTCTTTCCACTCTTACTCTGGCTCAGCCCAACAATGGCCACTCCGCTTGTTCCTACCTTATTTTTATTTTCCCTTGTTAATAAATTGCGATAACTTTGGGCTGCCAGAAAAAGCAGAAAGCCCGCAAACGCTATTTTAAATCATTCACCACTACTTATGTGGAGCTTCCTCTCTCAATTCAATTGGGCCACCAGAAAAAAAAGTTTGATATACAAGATCGTATTGTATTTTTGGTGTGGCCAGCATTTTACTACCAACAACTAGATCATTAATTAATTCAAACTAATATATTTGCATTCAATGCACTGCCCACAAGCTAGTTGATTTCATTGGCTGTTAAGCAGTTCAAAGTATCTCAAGGCTGCAAAAGGCGTTACATAAATATTTTCCCCGGAGTCTCAAAAACGCTGTAACAACAATCTGTATGCTCTGGCTTTGTAGTGAAAGTATTTTTAACAAGGTTGGCAACTAATAGACTAAACATGGTTATTTCATTTGGAGAAATGCCGGTCAGGATTTTTTTTAAATCGGTGAAACTACACAGCCGCCTTGCCCCTTTAAAATAAAGCTCAATTTTTCTGATGTCAGATCAGAAGTGCATCATCCGGAAACGAGAGGGAACAGGACCTTTGTATCACTGGGAAAGATCACGAGAGAGGAAAAAAATGCCTTCATATATTTTTTTGCAAGAGGTTCCGACTGAGGGATCGAATTCCCCCCATTTATTTCCTTTGCTCTCTTGGCTTTGCGGAGAGAAAGAGTAAAAGCACGATGGTTTCAATTACCGCTAACAAAGAAGAGTCCGGGGCCACCACTCTGAACTTTTGGCAGACTTGGAAGGGAACAAATTAGACCAGCAAATAGCCCAGAGTGCCGAACTGTCTGCCCTTAACTTTATTAATCTATTTTAAACCACAAAGTAGCGAATAAAATCCATCTTATGCCTAGAAAACCGTTGAATAGTTCAAGTATTAAACTCGCACCCACTTAGAGGCAAAAGTGTATTTTACATTTTTTAAAATAAATCCAATATCTCAGCGGCTTCAAGAAAAAGTGTTAATTTTCACGTGGGTTATTAACCACTTCCCGGGGAGTCTCATGAATAAAACTTTTATCCCAGAAATTGTCTTACATAAAACTTGCTGAAAAAAAGCAGCTCTTGAAGGCAAATTCCAGAAATAATTAATTCCAATCAAAGATTATGTAGGGATACTGTAATATAAGTCCTTGCATTAAATTGTTGACGCGAACGTGGTTTCCTTTGCGCAGAGTCTCTGTAGATTCCAAGGGCCGGAGTCTAACTGGGTTGGTTTTAAAATATATTGCATGCATTTTGATCTTTAACCAGCATGTTGTTTAGATCTCTCGTCCAGCAGACCTCCCTTACCTTTGAAAAATATCATAAATTTCCAATAACAACGGCCTGTAAAAGTATTACAACATGTTTAATGTGTTAACAAAGAAAGAAACCAATAACGGATCTCGTTCCTGTAAGTGCAATTAAGAGGCGCCAACTGACGTTTCCTTGTGAAAAAGATCGAGTTAATTGTCCTCATTATTCGGCCCGCCGGCCGAGTTCGTAAAAAGTGACATGAGGTACACTGATTATAATTAAGGCTGATTATTACCAATAAAGACATTACTTAGACCTCCCACTCTTCCCAAACATTCAAAGAACTGTTATGTTTAAATTCGCGAGAAAAGACCAAATACTTCATAAATGACCAGGTCCCACGTCCCATTATAAAGCAACATAGAAAGATTTATATTGAAGAGATTTAAAATGAATAGGGGAATAATTGGTTTCATGTACAGGGAACAGCATTAAGACATTCTACTTAAATTGTTCCCTAAGTCTACAAAGGCAATTGTGCTCCCTTTCTCCTACTATCCTCATGTTTGATCTACCTCTGAATATTCTGATGAAGCGTGGCACAAGCTACTTTGTAACACCAGGGTTGTTATCAATAAATTATTACAGGAAATAAGTGTGCCATTTATAGGAAGTGTTTGCTATAGCAAGACTTTACCCCCTTAGGTTATCCCCGTGATTTTGCACATGGAAAATCAAGCCTGTGGTTTTCAGGCAAACATAACTGCACAGACGTCATTCTGTCCTTATTTCCAAATCATTCACTATTCCCATTTTAAATATCTATCTTGATAATAGCTCCCAAACCTAATTACCACCTTTGAAATGTGTCATTATAGTATAAGGTCTGTTTGAATATACACAAAGTTCAATTTTGCTTATGTTTACAAGTAAATTGATAGTTACTTGTTTTGTCATGTCATTTTACAAAAATAAATATTTGCATTTTAAGCATTCTTTAATCCCAATCATGCGCTTTAAAACTGCAAGTTTTAACATATAATGTACATTCCATCAGTAATCCACATAACTGTACAGATTACTGTCCAATTACCCTAATAGAATATTGAGCATGATTGAGAAACTCAGTTGGGAGTGGCAAAGGTAGATGACACGAACTCAGATTAATAAAATGTGGCTGCCACTGAGCGACTTTGAACATGGTGATGTCATTTATTGCCATTAGCAATTTAGTTACCAGTTATTATGTGAAAAGAAATCCTAAAGCTGCTTGCTTATTTTTAATAACTGATTAAAACACCTTTTAAATCTAAATTAAATCAAAACTATAAGGTAAAAAAAATCAAATCCATATAAGTTAATAACAACTGCAAATGCCTTCTATGGGTTAGAGAGCTTTCTGGAAAGGTTATATGTGTAAAAGGGAAATGGTGTATTATAAGACATGATTAACATTAAAAGTATTGAAAAAAGGGAAACAGCTTGCTTTTCTCTTTCAATGATTGCTGCCTGACCTAATGAGTATTTTCTAATATTTTCGCCTTTTATTTCAGATCTTCAGCTTCTCTGGTACTCTCTTTCTGCAAGGAAATAACAGTATATTACATGCAGAAATAAACAGTATCATAGATATTCTATATAAAGAAGAAAAAACACAAAAAAAACTACTTATAACAAAGAACTACTTTGTTTTATTTTAATATATACATAACATCAAATCAAAATGTGAAGTACTTGCCAAAGAATCATGAAAGAGCCGTACAAAGCAGGGTCTTGGTTCAGGATGTTACACTCACGCATCCTTAACATTCCATAGCTGGCTCTGGATCTTCAAGTGCCTTTATATATAAGCTGCTGATGAAAATAACTAAGCGATGGACAAAAAGGCTATCATTAGCCTGGATCTTATTAGTGCTTGACTAAGTGCATTATGAAGCCATCTATCAGTAATAACAGTACATCTTGGCCTTCATAGTGGCACAGTATAACTGTGACTACACTTCAAAAGTCCTTCATTGAGTTTATGGGCTTTAAGTTGTACTGAATTCAAAGCAATAATATAGTAATGCAATCCTTATTTTTCCTTCTTGACAGAAATAAATTAATTCTCTTCATATGTCCTTTGGGTTATTTTCAAATGACCCTTTACTGCTCTAAACTCAGAAAAGAGCTTAAAAAACTGCAGTTGTAATCTGTATGCACTTCATTGTAGGAGCACTGTAAGGTGACAAGGTTCTGAGCAAAGCTCAAGCATTATACATCTCACTACAGAATCTGTTCAGTTCATCGGCAAATTAAAGGAATGTTACAAGACTTTTGTTCCTAACTTAATCTCACCATTCTGAGTGCAGCAGCATGGGGCCGAGGATGCACAAAAAGCACACTGAGAATCATTATTCTTGTGTCACTCATTGACCACAGTCGAAAACCATCAGCTGAAGAGTGCAAAATACAGCTGGAATGGTTTCAAGTCATATTCTTCCTGTCTGTAAACATTCTGTACTTCTGCTCCAAGAGCTGCGATTTGTTGATGTTCCAAACATGAAATTCAAAAGTGAAAATGCTGGAGATTCTCAAATAGTATTAATGGAGAAATAAATGTAACTGTCTTTGGTCAAAAGTTTTCCATGAGATTGGTGTCTGGAGTCATAGAGTCATAGAACATTACAGTACAGAGGCAAGTCTTTGCCCACCTAGTCTGTGCCAAACCATTAATCTGCCTAATTCCATCGACCTGCACCAGGACCATAGAACCGTAGACCCTGAGATCCAAATTTCAATTAAAATGCTGACATCAAAATCACATCCATCATTTCCACTGGTAGCTCATTACACACTCTCAACATCCCCTGAGTAAAGAAGCTCCCCCCTCATATTCCCCTTAAACTTTTCACCTATCACCCTTTATGCATGACCACTAGTTGTAGTCCCACCCAACCTCAGTGTGAAAAGCCTGCATGCATTTACTCTAACTGTACCCCTCATAATTTTGTATACCTACATCGAATCTCCTCTCAATGTCTGACTCTCAAGGGAATAAAGTCCTAACCTAATCAACCTTTCTCTATTACTCAGGTCCTCAAGTCTTGGCAACTTGGGTTTATGAAGGCCAATGTGCCAAAAGCTTTCTCTATAGCCCTATCTACCTGTGAGGCCATTGTCAGCAAATTATGGACCTGTATTCCCAGATTTCTTTGTTCTACCATACTCCTCAGTGCTCTGCTGTTCACTGTGTAAGACCTACCCTGGTTGGTGCTACAGAAGTGCAAAACACACTTGTCTGCATTAAATTCTATCTGCCATTTTTCAGCTCATTTTTCCAGCTGATGCAGATCTTTCTGCAAGCCATAATAGTCTTCCTCATTGTCCACTACACCCCCAGTTGGTGTCAACTAAAATTTTTCTGATCTAGTTAACCACATTATCATCTAGATTACTGATAGATGACAAACAACAAAGGACCCAGCACCAATCCCTGTGGCACACCACGAGTCACAGGTCTCCAGTCAGAGAGGCAACTGTCTACTACCACTCTCTGGCTTCTCCCACAAAGTCAATATTGAACCTTCTTGACCAACCTCCCATGTGGGATCTTGTGACAGGCCTTACTAAAGTCCATGTAGATAACATCCACTGTCTTGCCTTCATCACCTTCCCTGGTAACTTCCATTAAGATTGGTTAGACATAACATACCATGCACAAAGCCATGCTGACTATCCTTAATAAGCATGATGATTATCCCAACCGTGGCTGACAAGGGAAGTTAAGGATTGCATAAAAGCCAGGGAAAGGGCATATAAAGTAATAAAAGTGAGTGAGAAGTTGGATGATTGGGAAGCTTTTAAAATCCAACAAATGGTAACTAAAAAAGCAATAAGAAAGGAAATGATAAAATATGAGGGCAAACTAGTCAATAATATAAAGAAGGACACTTAAACTTTTGTCAGTTATATAAAGAGTAAAAGGAAGGTTCGAATTGATATTGGACCACTGGAAAATGATGCTGGTGAGGTAGTAATGGGGGACAGAGAAATGGCAAATGATCATGGGTACATTGCATCAGACTTCACTGTGGAAGACACTAGCAGTGTGCCAGAGGTCCGTGAGTGTCAGGGAGCAGGAGTGAGTACCATTGCTATTACAGAGGAAAAAGCGCTAGGCAAACTCAAAGGTCCTAAGGTGGATAAATCACCTGGACCAGATAGAGTACATCCCAGAGTCTTGAGAGAGATTGCTGAAGAGATAACGGATGCATTGGTCATGATCTTTTAAGAATCATTTGACTTGACATGGTTCCAGAGGACTGTGAGATTGCAAATGTCACTGGACTCTTTAAGAAGGGAGGAAGGCAGAATAAAAGGAAGTTATTGGCCTGTTAGCCTAACCTCAGTGGTTCAGAAAGTGTTGGACTCTATTATTAAAGATGAGGTTTTGTGGTACTTGGAGACTAAAGATAAAATAAGTCAAATTCAGTATGGATTCTGTAAAGGGAAATCTTACCTGACCAATCTGTTAGCATTCTTAAAGGAAGTAATAAGCAGGGTGGACAAAGGAGAGGCAGTGAATGTCATTTACTTGGATTTTCAAAAGGCATTTGACAAGGTGCCACTCATGAGGCTGCTTAACAAGATGAAATCCTATGATGTTACAGGAAAGATACTGGCATGGATATCGGAATGGCTGACAGGTAGGATGCAGTGAGTGGGAATAAAGGGAGGCATTCCTGATTGGCTGTCAGTGACTATTGGTGTTCCTCAGGGGTCAGTATTGAGACTTCTACATTTCACATTGTTTATCAGTGATTTGTATAAAGGGATTGATGGTTTTGTGGCAAAGTTTTCAAATGATACGAATATAGGCAGAGTGGTATGTAGTGCTGGAGAAGTAATGCAATTGCAGCAGGACTTGGACAAATTGGAAGAATGGGCAGAAAAGTGACAGATAGAACACAGTGTTGGGAAATATATGATAATGCATTTTGGTAAAAGGAATAATTGTGCAGACTATTATCTAAATGGGAAGAAAGTTCAAATATTAGAGAAGGGGAGTCTTTGTGCAAGATTCCCAGAAGGTTAATTTACAGGTAGAGTCTGTGGCAGAGAAGGCAAATGCAATGTTGGCATTCATTTCAAGGGGAATAGAATATAAAAGCAAGTATATAATTCTGAGGCTTTATAAGACACTGGTCAGGCCACACTTGGAGTATTGTCAACAGTTTTGGCCTCCATATCTCAGAAAGGATGTGTTGTCATTGGAGAGAGTCCAGAGGAGGTTCACAAGGATGATTCTGGGAATGAAGGGGTTAACATATGAGGCGTGTCTGGCAGCTTTGGGCCTGTACTCACTGGAATTTAGAAGAATACAGTGGATGGGGAGGATTTTATTGAAACCACTGTTACGTACTCGTGGGTATCTTGTGCCTGTCACATGACCATGATGTAATTGAGGCTATGCTGGGCATGATGTAATGGTCTTGTGATGGTGGAGTGACGTAATTTTCCCGTCAGTGAGCGGTCATGTGATAGTGTTTTTCAATAGGGTATAAAAGGAGAACCCCTCCCTGTGATGCAGGGCAGTTCGTGGTTGAATTCATTCAGTGACTCCGTTCTGCTGCATGTTCAATGTTATGACGCAGTTTTGTTTTAAAGTGGAGTTTTACTTTCTGCCCTAAGTCTCAAAGGTTATTGTTGGCAGTTTGGCTACAATCACTGCCAGTTAAAGTCAAGTCGGAGAGTGAAGAATTTTCGAAGTTCGGGAAGCCAAAGGATCAAGAAAAGTTGGTGTTGTCGGCGGTAAAACAGGTTCGACCTTATTTGATCATCTTTTGGAAGGAATTAGTAACCTGCAACCCAAGATAGCTCCTGCTAAAAGAGTAGAAAGTGCTGGTTGCAGGGTTTCACCATGGAAAAGGGCAGTGCCTTTAAGCCATTTTATTTCCTTCATCGTAAATCCTTCGGGCAAGGCATACTTCAGCTGGGATCAGCAGTAACGTCGCGAAAGAGGATCTTATTACGTCAAGGAAAGTCTCTCCTAACTGACTGTAAATCATTTTGGACTTTTTGCAATACTACTTTAAAGAACTCTGTTCGCATTTCTCTCTTTAAGAACCGTTCGAGCTGCTGTATTGCAGCCGACTTCCAGTTAAGTTAGTCATTTGTTTACTTTTGGGTTCTTTTTAGCTGTCTAATAAATGTTTTATTTGTTATAAAAAATCTGTCTCAATTATATATTCATTGTTCCTGGATAGTAAAACCACCCTAATGTTGAAAAGACCAGACAGGGTGGATGTAGAGAGGATGTTTCCTATGGTGGAAATATCCAGAACTAGGGGGCACAGCCTCAAAATTGAGGGGCAACTCTAGAACAGAGGTAAGTAGGAATTATTTTTTTATGCCAGAGAGCAGTGAATCTATGGAATGCTCTTCCACAGACTGTGGTGGAGGCCAAGTCTATGTGTATATTTAAGGAGTAAGTTAATAGTTTCCTGATTGGTCAGGGCATCAAAGGATATGGCAAGAAGGCAGATGTATGGGGATGAGAGGGATCCAGGATCAGCTATGGTGGAATGGTGGAGCAGACTGGATGGGCTGAATTTCCTAATTCTGCTCCTATGTCTTATGGTCTTATGTTCTGAATAAGTCCATGTTTATTCAATTACTTATATATCTGATCCTTTTGAAGACCTTCCAATAATTTTCCCACTACTGATGTCAGACTGAGCAGCCTATAATATCCTGGTTTCTGTTTAGGACCTTTCTTAAACAACAGAACAACTTTAGCTATCCTCCAATCCTCTGGCACCTCATCTGTGGCTAAGCATGTTTTAAATATCTCTGCTGCAGTCAGTGTAATTTCTGCACTTGCCTCCCACAGGGTCCATGGGAACACCTTGACTTATCCACCCTGATTTACCTCAAGACAGCAAACACCTCCTCATGGACTCCTGTATGGGGTCCATGACCTCACTGCTACTTTGCCTCATTTCTTTAGATTCTGTACCTGTCTCCCAAGAAATACAGATGCAAAAACTCAATGTAACACCTCCCCATCTCTTTTGGTTCCATGCATAGATTACCATTTTGATCTTCCAGTGGACAAAGAGGTCAAAGGAATATTTTTTAACTGTATCCATAAAGATAGAACAAGTAGTCCTGGACATACTGTATGTAGCTTTATGTCCAATTTCAGGTGAATAATAGGAATAAATTCCAGTTGTAACATTAACTCTATCCAAGAGTTGTGTTTCACACTTTATAAATGTGGTATTTTTATTTTCTTCATTGATAAATTAGTTATTACACCAAAGTAATGGTTACCTCTGGGTGCTCCGGTTTCCTCCCATATTGTAAAGGTGTATGGGTTAATATATTTGGTGGCTGAAGCATGGTGACACTCACAGGCTGCTCCCAGCAGATTCTTAAACTGTGTTGGTCATCGACACAAACGACACATTTCACCATGTCCTTTGAAGTTTTGATGTACATATGACAAATAAAGCTAATCTTATCTTTAAAATGTAGTTCAGTCAAGCCAGCAGGATCTCTAACATTTGTCTATTAAAATTTTGGATTCAAATTAGTTGTTGGCTTAGATTTAATCCCATAATAGCTTTGATACCCATTTCATCTCGAGCCATGTCAGTACAGTTTGGAAGTCTAATACTGCTACAGCAATAACCTACAATATCTAATTCAATCACGTAGTAAGAGTATTCAACGTTCAGGCTGACCCAAAAAGGTCACTCAACTTGTCTGTCTGCATCATTTGAAACCCAACGGAAAATCCATTCTTTCACCAAGGTCAGTTCTCCTAACCTCATTTATTTTTTCCTTACCATTCTGTGAAAATCCCTAAGGCACACAATGGCTACAACAGCACGAGCTCACACTTAACTGACAAAATAATACATTAAATGCATTGTTTGAGAATTAAAACAAATGTGCATTAGTGAAGTATTTTTTACAACATGAAATTGTGAAAATTAATAAGATATAGTCAATGCTGCTTTGCAAGGGTGAGGAAATGAGTCTATTTATTCAGGATATTTTTCAAGGTCAAAATTTTATTGGTTGTAGGGATGACTTACAGTAGACTGAAAAGCTTGAGCATGTAGATGTTGAGAAAGAGGATGTGCTGGAGCTTTTAGAAAGCATCAAGTTGGATAAGTCACCAGGACCAAACGAGATGTACCCCAGGCTACTGTGGGAGGTGAGGGAGGAGATTGCTGAGCCGCGAGCAATGATCTTTGCATCATCAATGGGGGTGGGGGAGGTCCTGGAGGATTGGAGGGTTGCAGATGTTGTTCCTTTATTCAAGAAAGGGGGTAGAGATAGCCCAGAAAATTATAGACCAGTGAATCTTACTCCAGTGGTTGGTAAGTTGATAGAGAAGATCCTGAGAGGCAGGATTTATGAACATTTGGAGAGGCATAATATGATTAGGAATAGTCAGCATGGCTTTGTCAAAAGCAACTCGTGCCTTATGAGCCTGATTGAATTTTTTGAGGATGTGACTAAACACATTGATGAAGGAAGAGCAGTAGATGTAGTGTATATGGATTTCAGCAAGGCATTTGATAAGGTACCCCATACAAGACTTTTTGAGAAAGTAAGGAAGCATGGGATACAAGGAGTCATTGCTTTGTGGATCCAGAACTGGCTTGCCCACAGAAGGCAAAGAGTGGTTGTAGCCGGGTCATATTCTGCATGGAGATTAGTGACCAGTGGAGTGCCTCAGGGATCTGTTCTGGGACCCTTACTCTTCATGATTTTTATAAATGACCTGGATGAGGAAGTGGAGGGATGTGTTATTAAGTCTGCTGATGACACAAAGGTTGCGGGTGTTCTGGATAGTGTGGAGGGTTATCAGAGGTTACAGCGGGACATTGATAGGATGCAAAAATGGGCTGAGATGTGGCAGATGAAGTTCAACCCAGATAAGTGTGAGGTGGTACACTTTGGAAGGACAAACCTCAAGGCAGAGTACAAAGTAAATGGCAGGATACTTGGTAGTGTGGAGGAGCAGAGGGATCTTGAGGTACATGTCCACAGATCCCTGAAAGTTGCCTCACAGGTAGATAGGGTAGTTAAGAAAGCTTATGGGGTGTTAGCTTTCATAAGTCGAGGGATAGAGTTTAAGAGATGCGATGTAATGATGCAGCTCTATAAGACTCTAGTTAGACCACACTTGGAGTACTGTGTCCAGTTCTGGTCGCCTCACTATCGGAAGGATGTGGAAGCATTGGAAAGGGTACAGAGGGGATTTACCAGGATGCTGCCTGGTTTAGAGAGTATGCATTGTGATCAGAGATTAAGGGAGCTAGGGATTTACTCTTTGGAGAGAAGGAAGATGAGAGGAGACATGATAGAGGTGTACAAGATATTAAGAGGAATAGATAGAGTGGACAGCCAGCGTCTCTTCCCCAGGGCACCACTGCTCAATACAAGAGGACATTGCTTTAAGGTAAGGGGAGGGTAGTTCAAGGGGGATATTAGAGGAAGGTTTTTCACTCAGAGAGTGGTTGGTGCGTGGAATGCACTGCCTGAGTCAATGCTGGAGGCAGATACACTAGTGAAATTTAAGAGACTACTAGACAGTTATATGGAGGAATTTAAGGTGGGGGGTATATGGGTGGTAGGGTTTAAGGGTCGGCACAACATTGTGGGCCGAAGGGCCTGTACTATGTTCTACTATGTTCTAATCTAAAAATGTTATATTGATGATTTTCATTTGTACTCAGGGTGTGAGGCTTCTCACTTAAGTGTCCAACAATACTCAGCCAGCATTGATGGATTCCAGTTGCCCTGATACCGTTTCTCCATGACCGCAGTGTCCTGGTGAAACCTTTCATCATGCTCATCACTGACAGTGCCAAGATATGCAAGGAAGAAGTTTAAATGGGAATGCAGAAAATTAATCTTTAGTGACATGGTTTTGTATGCATGTTGTCAACCAGCTGCACGTAGTTTGGTGCTTTGTAGTTGTCAAGAAAATTTTCAACAACATCCTTGAATGCCTTCCATGTGATTTTCTCTGGTCCTGCTTGAAGTTCCTCAAATTGCCTGTCATTGATGACCTGTTTGATCTATGAACCAACAAAATTGCCTACCTTAATCTTGGCATCACCTATTCTGCCTTGAATTATGAATTGAAATAACAAATTTAGGTATTTAAAAAAAAATTGGTACATGATAGGGAAATTTCACCATGATTTTCATGATCAGCAGCCCAAAATTAACAAGATACACCCAAAAGTATTCAGGAAGCCAAATCTTTGTTATCCAATGTTAGTGATATGGGCAGGTTTGAATTACTGATCTTTTAATAATAAAATTTATAGACATCTATAAGTTTATTTATAGATTTTCTTTTTGTAGGCATAAGTCCTGAACCTATATAAATTTATGTCCAATTTCAGTATAGTCAGTTGTAACATTCTAACCCTAGACAAGAATCTGTGCTTTATACTGGATTAGTCACAATGTGGCTATCGATAACCTTTATAAATGTGGTATTGTTAGTTTTCATATTTGGTTACTACACCAAAGTGTAGGTGAGTCAAACCAGCTGAATCACTAAAACTTTGTTCACACTAACATTTTGAATTCAGACTGATTGTTTGCTTAGATATAGTCCTGTAATGATATTGATATCCAGTTCCACTTGTACTGCAAATTTAAGTTCATTTTGAACTTTTGGTATAGACACAGCAAACTGATTCAGTGTTGAATGGTGTTGACTTGCCTTTTATTTTATAAACTCCAATCTATTCCCATTGGCCTTGTCCAGCCTTTGAAAGCATGATATTCAAGCAAGTGGAAACACCTGATGCAATCCTCCTGGGGGCTTAAATGAAAAATCAGGGACCGATTTGGACTGATAGTTTAAATCCCTATGAGAATAATCCTACTCAAGGGAACCTCCCTGTTCAAACATTGGGGCATCACATTTTACCATGCTCTCTGATCTGAGTTGAATCCAATGTCCGATGAGCAACATGAGCCCCTCCAGATGCAGCTTTCATACTGCTGTAACTCTGCTGTCAGCAGTGTTAGATGATGGTTGTGCTATATTTTGTGACTGGTGCTGTACTGACATCTGCTGAAATCTAATCCCAAAAGTATAATATTACTGCAACGAACTGGGTAGCATGAGCAAAGCATGAAGCCACTCATCTGGGGTAATTTTCTGCATATATTGTGCAGGTCCAATGAGTTGGTACTTGGATTCCATCCCGCATAAGATATACAGCAATGATCTGAGTTCATGTTGTTATGGGGTGACACAGCTATACAACTATTTTTAAAACAACTATTCATGGCTATTTTATTGGGGCATTCTTAGGGTATTCACTTTATAGATGTACTGGCAATTACACACCAAAAGGACATATCAGCAATTTGAGTTTAATCTTTTTTTTTAAAGAAAAGTAACTGAATGTTTTGGCAACAATAACCAACAGAATCTGTGCCACGTCAATAAATACAACGTAGGAATAAAAATGACTTTCCAATTTAAGGAGAAACTTTCAATATTCAGCTCACATTTTATACATTTTTGAGGTTCAGTCCAAGGTCTGTGCTAACAATTGAGCCAACCCAGGTGTCTGGTTCTGCTTAAAACAGTAACTGAAGTGGATTTAGAAGTAGAGAATGAACCAGATTCTGAGACAACATAAGACTCGACCATGATTTCTCAGCAATTAAATGGTCCCACAATATTGACTGGAGAGACCCAGAAGTTTGTAACAGGATGCTAAATGATGCACAAGCAGAATTCTAGCAGCAAGCAGATTACACTTGGAGGGAACAAGAATGGGAAAGGAGCAAAATTTTGCAGATCAAAAAAACAATTCCATGCGATTGACAACATGGTTCAAAAACAGGAGGTGGGTAATAAACTTACACATTGCCACATCAGCACTGGACTTCTAGGTGAGTGGGTCCAGGTTCAAATCCAGCCAGCTCCTTGCATGCTTTCCATCCGTGCTGGGTTGAGCATCGAGCTGGCAACTTAACCTTCTAAAAAACAAATGCCATGAAAACAGTGCAAAAAGGAACAACAACATTGTCACAATACCAAGCAAATAATTGAGAAGTTAGTTGTGATTAAAACATTAGGCCAAATTATGCCTATGTGAACTGTTTACTATGATCTGCTATGAACAATATTGTGTAGTTCATATACCTGAGGTTGCAACAGACTATCCAAGGACCATCTCTGTTCCACTGGTTCGCTGAAAACTAAATCGAATCACAGAAATTGCAATTCAGTCAGGCATTCCCATGGTGGCAAATATGTGTACCACTCCCCTTATGATATCACCAAATGGGAAAGCATCAGGAGAATGGGAGGGAACAGAATGGGGCAGCAGGCAGACAAAGCAGAACAGCTCCTAGAACCACTGTGCCTCACAACTCCAGTGACCTGGGTTCAGTCCTGACCATGTGCCATCTTTCTCTGCAATTGCATGGATTTCCCTCAGGGTCTCTAGTTTTTTCTCCCACATCCCAAAGATGTGGTGAGTTATTAGGTTAATTTGCCTCTGTAAACTTTCTCTAGTATGTAGTTGAGCAGATTGAATCTGGGGCATGTGGGTATGGAGGGAGGGATGGGGGGAGGGTTGATGAGAGAAAGGGTGAGAATAAAATGGGATTAGGTAAGATTCTTGTAAATATGTGCTTAATATGAAGAATTGGTGAGTTGAAAGGCCTGTTTCCATACTATGCCAATCTAACGCTCTACAAGTGATACTCCTCTGAGAAATGATTGGTGAAATTGGAAGAAAGTGACATTTTGAACTTGGTGTTTGCAAGTGGGAGTGCTTCCTTCAATGGGCAGGAGAGGAAAATAAAGCAACAAAATCATTGGCAGTTTTGGGGTTTTTTTTTTAGGGGTTCGATCTGTGGTCACTGAAGTACAGCATTTGTTGTGAAAAAAAAAGTTTACCTTCAAAATAGGACAACAGTACTCTATTCTTATAGGGCAATGTTATTAATGGATTCAAAATCAAGATGGCTATTCAAAGTTGCACAACAGACATGATTAAATTAAATGATGAAATAAAGTGGAAGGCCTATTTCACTTTCCTTGTAAGGATAGAGAGGGGAAAAGTACCTCCATAAAAGAATTAGAATAACCATTCAAGGAATTTTGCATTAAAGGACAATTTAGTTGGCTTGCTGAGTATGGATTAACTCCAAATATAATTCTTTTGCAAAACGTGTTTCATTAATCTGTCAATTACAAAGCTGAAAATCAACCAGAGGGCATCACTTTGAGAGTAAACATTCCTGTTTCCAGAGAGCATGGCCCTGTAACTGAAGAAATGATCATTCCAGAGGGGACAGATGGGGGGGGGGGGGTGGTGGTATCAAACAACGGCCTTGAATTCTTAGCTCCCTCCCTGTTCCACTGGGAGTAGATCTTTCATTCTCCCTATTTGGCACAAACTATGCACTAGGCTTCTAGAATTAATCATTCTGAGTTTTAGGCCAATCTGGAGAAGCCCAAAACCCTGACCACTGAAATGAAAACAGAAAATGATGGAAGAGTCTGACAGCAAAAGGCTGATTAGTTTTTCAGTTGGGATCTATCTGAAAAATTCTGACATGGTCCCAGCCAAACACTAAGTTGTGGCCCAGCGATCCACCTCCAGTACAGTGGAAACCCTCTTTAAGCATGCACAGTACTTCTGCCAGTTCACTAGTGAAATGGGAGCAGTCCTGCTTGCAGTAACAATTGTTGTTCCTGCTTTTCCATTTGTATTGGACTAGATAGCCCACAGAGCAAAGGAATCTGGCTGCTTTTTAATCTTTATCAGTTTAAGTTGATTGCTGATCAAGAGTTGGTATGAAATACCTTAGTACTAAAAATACCAGACCTACATGCATATGTTTGATATAAATCATACACACGTAATGCGTCTAAATTTATTGGTTGCCGTTTCTGTGATTGAAGTCCTATCTAAACATTCCTCTGGACTGCCAAAGGTTTAACATTGAGGCATCCTCGGTGACTTGCAGCTGAAGCTGTTTTTTTTAAAAAAAGAAATCTATCATTGCATTATACCTGGATTGATATGTAATTTTGTAACAAAATATTACTTCTGAAAATAAATTACTACATACGTTTTCAACAGTTCACTAAAAAATGAGGTACAAATGAAGCATTTTTATATAAAATTCGCATAGAACAGAAACTGGCCATTTTTTCGAGAAATCCCCTTAGTTCAGCTATTGATTTAACGAACTGCTCTAAAATTTATCTATGCTCTGTCCTTAAAACATATCGCCATCTCTTATTACAAGGATTTTTCCGTAACTCTGGAATTATGAACGTCTCCCATTCATTGTTTCCAAGTTTTAGATTCCCCCACCGGTAGAAAAATCTTCGAAACCCCTTAATAATTTTAAAGAGCAGTCATGTTGTTTTGGTATTCTCACTGTATTATCGCATGCGAATGGCGCGCATCTTCTGCAAATGATAAACGCTTGAAGTCAATATAGATTATTTTTCAATGAGCAGGAGAATGATAAGGATGGCAGCGCCCTCTTTCCACGAAAAGAAGTTTGGGGAAAAAAAACAGTGATTCGCTGTAACGTGCGATTAAATCGCTGCAGAGTTGGAAAAACAAACGGTACAGACTCCGTTCTTAAATCTAATTTCTTTGACACAGAAGACTGGTTTCGCTAGGAATACATCCTTCGATAAACTGACTGGACTGGAATCGAACTGGCTCTTCTCAGAGCCATAGAGTGAGCTTCATTCAGCACGCTACCGCTTGCAGTGAAGGTGCTGTACTTTGGCATCTAATTACTGAGATCATTATGTTGCGGTTGGCCAATCCTGCCCTTAGGGCTGGTCGTCAATTTTTAACCTGATTGGCTCGGCTGTCGGAGGGTTGGAATGGTTGGTCTGTTTCAAGGTTCGTTTTCTTCGGCAAGCACTTGGGCGCCTCGCCTCCCAGAGCGGGTCCCTTGAAACGGTGTAATTGAGATGGTGTTAGTTGCACAAAGAAAAAGTCAGACAGTCGTTTAACGGGGGCGCAACGAGTGAGTTGAGTTCGCAAAAGCAGCGCTGTTAATCTGCGTGGGTCTTCACAGTTAAGTTTTATTTCCATCTCCCCTCCCCCTTTACGAATTTCTTCTGCAAAACTACCAAATGTTGCAGCATTAATTGAGTTGCTTTTTGCCAGAAATAACAAGACTTTCGAATCTTTTCGAGGATGCATTTCAACGTGTTGCTGAATGGACTGATTACTCTTTTGCTGCTCCCTTCAAAGTTCCTGAGAGCCCACGGCCAGTCTCAGGGAGAGAGAGGAATCTCCATCCCGGACCACGGTTTCTGCCAACCTATCTCCATTCCGCTGTGTACAGACATTGCCTACAACCAGACTATTATGCCCAATTTACTGGGACATACCAACCAAGAGGACGCCGGGCTGGAAGTCCACCAGTTTTACCCGCTGGTGAAAGTACAGTGTTCTCCCGAGCTGAAATTCTTCTTGTGTTCCATGTATGCTCCCGTCTGTACCGTACTGGAACAGGCGATCCCTCCCTGCCGGTCTATCTGCGAGCGGGCGAGGCAAGGCTGTGAGGCTCTAATGAACAAGTTTGGTTTTCAGTGGCCCGAGAGGTTGCGTTGCGAGAACTTCCCCGTGCACGGAACCGATCAACTATGCGTTGGCCAGAACCGCTCCGAGGAAAGCAGCCCCACTACTATCCCCACCGTCGTCGACAACGACCTTGGCACCCCGAACCCGCCCCGCTACAACCGCGACCAGCCCTTCAACTGTCCCCGAGCACTTAAAGTCCCCTCGTATCTTAGCTACAAGTTCCTGGGCGAGAAGGACTGCGCGGCGCCCTGCGAGCCCTCCAAGAGTAACGGCTACATGTTCTTTAACGACGAAGAGATCAAATTCGCCCGCATTTGGATCCTGATCTGGTCGTCGCTATGCTGCGCTTCCACTTTATTCACCGTGACTACCTACTTGGTGGACATGCAGCGATTCCGCTACCCTGAGCGGCCCATCATCTTCCTGTCTGGCTGCTATACCATGGTTTCCATCGCCTACATCGCGGGCTTCATACTGGAAGATAAAGTTGTGTGCAACGAGAGGTTCGCCGAGGACACTTACAAGACCGTGGTGCAAGGGACTAAGAAGGAAGGTTGCACCATCCTCTTCATGATGCTCTACTTCTTTAGCATGGCTAGTTCCATCTGGTGGGTCATCTTGTCTCTTACTTGGTTTCTGGCGGCCGGTATGAAGTGGGGTCACGAAGCAATCGAGGCAAACTCTCAGTACTTTCACCTGGCCGCCTGGGCGGTGCCGGCCGTCAAGACCATCACCATCCTGGCTATGGGCCAGATCGACGGCGACCTCTTGAGCGGAGTGTGCTTCGTGGGCCTGAACAGCATCGACCCGCTGCGGGGTTTCGTGTTGGCGCCGCTCTTTGTCTATCTCTTCATCGGCACCTCTTTCCTGCTGGCTGGCTTCGTCTCCCTCTTCCGAATCCGGACCATCATGAAACACGACGGCACCAAGACGGAGAAGCTGGAGAAACTGATGGTGAGAATCGGGGTGTTCAGCGTTCTCTACACCGTACCAGCCACCATTGTGATTGCATGTTATTTCTACGAGCAGGCGTTCAGGGAGCAATGGGAAAAAAGTTGGATCAGCCAAACTTGCAAAAGCTACGCCATCCCCTGCCCTATTCACTACTACCCCAGGATGACTCCAGATTTCACTGTGTACATGATCAAGTATCTCATGACCCTTATCGTGGGTATCACTTCTGGCTTTTGGATCTGGTCAGGCAAGACTTTACATTCCTGGCGCAAGTTTTACACCAGACTCACCAACAGCAAACACGGAGAGACAACCGTGTGAGAGGGACAGAAGGAAACACGGGACTGTGTTTTTATTATTTTTGTTAATTGGTTTTACTTAACGTTTGCATTAGGATAACTTCCCAAGATGTAATAAAAACTGTAAATAGCATTTGTAAAAAATTCTTAATTATATATTTGTATTTAAAAATTCCTACTTGAGATTTCTTTTTTATATTTTGGTATTTAGTCATCACTGACTTGCCAGTGGATTTCCGAAAAAAGCAGCTAGACTTGAAAACTGATATGGGCGTCTCAATGGGCCTTTTGAGTCGATTCCAGAAAAGCAAAGACTCTCTTAATCGTTTCTTCTTTCTCCCTCCCCTTCCCCTTCCTGTTGGGGTGATGTAGAAATCGCGGCGTTGCCACATTTACGGAGATCCTAAATAAATACAACTTTCTCTTAACTCCCCAATCATCTGCTCCCCCCACCCCCATCTCTTTTGCTCTCGGAATCCAACGAGGCACATGACTTTCCACAGTCCCAAACGAGGGGACTTGCAACAAAAGTTTTTAAATGATCTGTGAAGTTTTAACTGTTACACACGCAAGGCACGCTTTTATTGCACGTTTTGATGCAGCCCCGGATTATTAGATCGTCTAATTATTAAAGGCTTGAAATAAAATGCAGTATTTTCAAGTCCAGTTTCTAACTGTGGACAGACGCTGATTTGAATGAGTGAGCGCTAAGTGCTTTTAGTTGAAGCCGTTGTTCTGACCGGGGTTTTCCGTAGCTCTACATTCAGTCGCATTGTTTCACATTTATAGAACAATATTACACGTTTGATTTTTTTTTGTTTTGCCATATTAACCTTAATTTTCGGCAACGTCAAAAGTTGGCTGTTCCTTAGCTGGAATAGCTCCGTTGGAGAAAGGGTTCAGTGGGGTAACGTGAGTGGGGAGATTCCGCTTTTTCTAAATAAACTCTTAAACGTTCGCCCACCCTCCCCCACCCCACTGTGAATTCAATCCCGTTTCACAATGGGCCGAGCCACAGGGTCTCTCTTCCTCGCCTTGTGTTACGTGAACCGACTAATGCCTGCCTCCCCTTTCGTAGCTTTACGTCAGGCTAATAACCCTCGCTTTTTACCCACAAGAGTGCTCTCTCTCCCCCTCCATTATTTGTTTTATTTCCTCTTTCATCTTAAGGATTTTTGAAACTTTAATGCCCGCCCGCACGATATTGCAATCGCGTCCTCTCTTTTCAGGGCCATGCGGGCACATTGTAATTTAGGCTAAAACGCCAGGACGTGATGTTTATGTGATGGACAAGCGTAGCTCTGACGCCCCGTAACCTCTGCAGCTAAGATCCAGTTGCGTCCATTTACAGCTTGTTTTTTTTTAATCGTTGCACCGCCAAACTGCTAGTAGTGGAACTGAGCAAACTTAGTAGGTTCCACATGGTGTTTTGTACATTAAATTCCCTTCCAGCCGCCACACTCCAGCGGCAAGTGCCCCAAGATCGATGCAGAATTTTGCTATCAGTACTTGGGTTCGGAGCCTGGAGACATTACAGAAATGAAATGCCAGGGCTGGTGTATTTAATTTTTCACAATTCTCGTTGTGATCTCTTTGCTAATACTTGTGATATTAGGACGGTAGTTAACTGAGTATAATTTTCTTTGCAACCTGTCCCATATGTCAGGGTGATCTGCCTGGCAAGAGATGAAAAAGTTGAGGAATTCCATTTTCCCCCAAGGGAAAACAAAGATTTTCCAACCTGAAGATTGAATGTACCTAATTTTATTTCCAAATCACTTCTTTGAAAGCTTGGGGCATACTATCCAGAGTGCAATAAACTGGATAATTCTACCCACCAAGCTGTACACATTTCTGTCAATGTAATTAGCACTTGTACTATAAAAACCTGGATTAAATAGTGCCGAACCCAGCCAACCAAATACTGCAAGACCTCAGTGTGGAGTACATCATATGGCCAGTCGGCTTTGACCCTGCTAATTACCTAGACACAATTTCTATACTTTTGTATGCTGAGATGTAAGTAAGCCTGCAGTTTCATCTGCTTTCTTGATTGGTACCCCCCAGGTTGAGTGGGATTCCTAACTTCTACTATTTACATTAATATTGTAAATGGGTATATTTTAATAGTAGAGAATTTCCTTCAAATTCTGTTTTTAATTTGAATATTATTTGTTAATCAGACTAGAATGTGAACTTTTTTTTTAAAGAAGAGAAAGTTGGGAGTGGACTGTACAACCTAATTTTCTGTGACCTTCATATAATCACAAATGCCACAATATATATATATATCTGTCTGTCATTTGTAATTGTAACCCAATAGCTAGTTTCAGTTTCTAGAAAACATCTTTCATGAATTTTCAGTATGTGAAATGTTTTTTGCTCCATTACAATGATTATTATGGAGTCTAGACTTCTTACATTTTCTCATTGGGTTCTTGACCTAATCAGCACACCTTAGCAAATCTGTTTTTGTTTTATAAGAAATAATGAGTTACTCATTCTAACTTATTTTGTGTATTTAGTTACTATTGCATATTGTAATAAGTGTTATATTCCTGATCCATTTATATAAATGCAATGCACACAATTGCATATGGCCATTGAATTCCAGATACTGTGCTTTGAGATGTATTTAACCCATTCAGCTTTCTCTTAAATAACATGCATGTTAAGATGGGACTGTTGCAAATGCTTTGCAGAAAGCAATCATCTAATGATAGTATTGTGTATTCAGGTATTGAAAACTCCTGTTGTATGCCACTGAATGTACTTCATAGTATTTCTTTCTAAAATTCTGGTACAAGGATTGTTTGATTTCCAAGAGTCTAGACAGACCCCTTGACTGGTTTATTTTTAAACCAGATTTGGGATGCCGACTTTTGTCAATACTTTTTAAAAGGTTGTCCATTATTCATTTAAGTTATAGGTACATGTCAATAATTCTGCATATTGCAATTGACACAATTTGTCATCTTTCTAGAGGTGAGTGAATGTTTCATGCAACCCACGGTCATCTATGCTCACTCACGCTTTGCAGGGTTTCGAGAATTCTCTGGGTCACCACTTCCCAAAAGAATAATTGCATTAATGCTTTATAGTTTTGCGCTAAAGACTGAACTGAAGGATCGCAAGCTTAAATGTATTCCAATAAATTTTAAAATTCTTGTGTTGCCAGCGGTGATTTTTATACTTGCATAATATGATCTCACGGTTTCTGGGAATTGTCCAAAGCTGCCTCGTCAAACTACTTTTGAATAACAGCCTCTTGGTGTACTTGAGCATGGCAACAATTCGATATATAATTAGATTCTTTATATTGTAACAGATGAAATACAATTTTATCATTTCATATAGTGTTGATTAGGAGGTAAAATGCTTGAAGTTCCCTCTTTAAACAAAGCAATCTTTTAATTGCTAGTTGAACAGTGAGATAACATCTGTTGCATTTCAGCTGAAATACACTCACTTTGACACTGGTTTGCTGTAGGTACATTACTGCAGTGCCATTTTAAATTGAAATCCCAAAGATTTGAGCACAGTTTTTGACAGGAGCCAGGAAAAGGATGTTACTGACTGAGCCAAGGAGGTACAAAATGGTTTCCGATGCAGGAGGCCATTTGGCCCCTTGTTCCAGTCTTTTGGTAGTTTTCTACTAATTCATCTCACTCCATCCTTGGATCTTATCCCATCACCTTCCAAATTTTCCTTTTGTTTCCCCCACTTGAAATGAGAAATTCAATTTCCTTATGAAGTTGTGGGATTTATTTTCACTGCCCTGTATTGCATTCTGTCAATAGTAACTAAAGAAGTTTTAAATTTTAGTTCCTTTTTATTACATTTGAAAAAATAGGATTTGTCTTATTTTTGCTGTTTTGTTATTGGCTGAGGAAATTACAGAATTTGAACAAATGTTTTCATAAAATCAAATCTGGTGAAGAGAAACAGAATGAGATGCCAAAATGGAAGAGCAATAAACTGTTACAGTGCCAGGTTATGGGCATCTGGGCATTTATGTTAAAGTGTCATGGTTTTTCTTCAGACCTTAAATAATTCACACTTGTAAAATGGCACATCTGATTATTGAATTTATTGAGCATTTTTGTTTGCTTAAAAGTTAAGAATAAGGTCTAACTTGAGAATGAAATTATTTATAATTGCTCCTTTTTAAAACACATTGCAAATCCTGGCTGATGGAGCTTTTCTCCATTGAAAAGGGCAGGTTTTGTCTTTCACCCACACTAGTTTTCTATAATAAACTTGAGTTTTGTGTACATGACATCTAAAGTTAAGCAGAAAAGTTTTGATTCAAGCATTTACTATTTAAAATCCAAGCACTTTGGATTTAACTTGCCTTCTTCAAAAGTTGCCGTTGTGAAATTCACCAACACCTGAAAAGCAAAGGTTAATTTCTTAGATTTCTTTTTTTCCTTTGGGATACACAGACATTGTAAAACAAATGCATGTAATTTGGAAGTTGTCTTAAAGTAATACAAATCATTGATTTCAAGAAATATATAAAATGAGAATTCATACAGAGAAAGTTCGCTGAAGCTAACAATTTAGTATCACTGCTCAATTATCCATAAGGATCCATACATGTAGCAGAACTACACTGACTTCAGCTGGAAACAGGCTGCCTCTCTCAGCTGCTTCTTTCCTAGTATACCCTCGCACTTGCAGCAAGGAAAAGGAATTCCATTTAATTGCAGAGTTTCATAACACTATTCCTAACTACTAAATAATATGGTTTTCAAACTAATACTAATCCCCAAATGACGAATCGCTTGCGGAAATCTACTTGCTGGAGGATCTATGTTACACCTTGTTGCTCATGTCTGTAGTCATTATGTTAACAAATAATTCAAGCGGTTAACTCCGTCAATCATTTGACTAACAATATAGCATGCAATGCATTATATGAAACCTGTTTAGATGGAATCTGTAGCACAGGAAGGGAATTTAAATCTTTTCTCTCTCATTCTCATTCTCCCTTTCCCTCTCCCCTCCCCCTCCCTCATTATTTATAATTGTCCTCTCGGCCAAGAAGTATGCGTGATTCCTTTAATTCGCTTACATATGTGTTAAGCACCATTTCAAACTGATAATGCCAATATACTGTTGTTGGTTAACAAGCCCCAAGAAAGAATAACCCAGGGTTGCCCCGCCACTTTCTTACGGTAGAAATAAATGCATCTGACGTAAATGTATGGACCGATTCGGCATTAATTATTTTCAGCAACCAGCAATCCTTTGAAATTCTGTGTCTGACCCTGTAAGGGTGGGAGTAGACATTGGAGGGCGAGCTTGACCAGTGCTCGGAAAACACATCTCTGATGTGAGTCAAGTTACTTGGGTAGAAAGGAAAGCATTTCCGAAGTGAATGTGCCCTACTAACCGTTCATCATTTGCCTGAAGTAAATCGAGTCGTATGCGGGAAAACACGGATTAATGGAAGAAGGTAGGTACTTATATCACATCCAGGTCCTAGGAAAACTACATAAACTGAACAGTAATTTAGGAGGAGTTGTATCTTCATGCATGAAGCTTCAATTCACCACATGGTCTTTGTTGGGCTGCAGTTATGTTGCAGGATATGATCGCACTAGATAGAGTACATTAAATTTAAGCACGCCACTTCAATGAAATTTTTGCCAGTATGCTTGCCAAACCACATTGTAGTGCAGCTTCAAAGCATGTCAACTTTAAAACGGACACCAATTGTTCTGCGTAAATGTGCACTAAGTTTCACTAAAGGCCAATACTGTAGTCTTATTCTACTTGAAGTACATCGATAAAAGAAAATATTAATTTATAAATTAAGCAATCGTATAGTTCCTTCAAACGGTTTAAAGTTAAACACGTTTTAGAAGGAAAGTTTGCATTTACAAATGTTACACTTAAGGCTTTTAGTTCTCATATTCTAAATTAAAAACATAACTTTTTTGAAGTGATGCTGTGCACTGTGCCATACTAATGGATTTTTTTTTAAAAGTGGATCCAGACAGATAGCAGTAGTGGAAAATCTCTAACGGTATCTGTGTACGGAAGTTCTTTTGTAGCCAAACCTCATGTTATGGCTGTCCATTGCGCCAAATTTATATTTCACTGTCTATGTGTCTGTAAACAGCTGGATTCCAACACCAGAGATCTCTTTTGTATCTTTGAAAACAGAAACTCGGTGCGTTTTGTCAAGCTTCCTACCGCAGTCAACCAAACGCCTGTTATCAAAGGCACTTTGTGGGAGTTAGACAGGATACCAATGGGTGGCGGTATAATGAGACTTCGTTCACTAAACTGCTTCACTAAACTAATGGAAGAGTTCTTACAATCCTTGCTTGTGTTGGTCAAACAATTTAGTAATGCCGAGAGGGACCTTTGCGATAATGTGCCAGTGATCAGATAGGATGGAAAAATATGAAATAGTATTTCCCCCAGAAATACACTTCATTGATAAAAATGAACGGTAGAGTCCTAGAGCTATTCGGCACGGAAACGGAGTCTTTAGCTTAACTGAGCTGGTCCCTTTTCAAAGTTCCATGTCAAAGTAAAGGTATTATCAATGGACATATATGTTACCGTATACAACACTGAGATTTTTTGCGGGCATTCACAGTAAATAAAGAAACAAAAGTTGCACACAAAGACGGACAAATAACCAACGTGCAAGTACGAAAACAATAACTAATAATACTGAGAACATGAGTTGCAGATTCCTTGAAAGTGAGTCCATAAGTTGTGGAATCAGTTAAATGCTGCAGTGAGTGAAGTTATCTACTCTTGTTTAAGAGTCTGATGGTTGAAGAGTAATTGCTGTTCATGAACTTGGTGGTGTGAGTCATAAGGTGCCTGTACCTCCTTCCTGATAGCAATAGGGAGAAGAGAGCATGGTTTGGATAGCGAGGGTTCTTGATGATGGATGCTTCTTTCCTGTGATAGTGCTCTGTGTAGATGTGCTCATTGCTGGGGAGGATTGTACCTGTGATGGACTGTGACTTATCCACTACTTTTTGAACGATTTTCCATTCAAAGGATATGGGGTTTCCATACTAGGCTGTGATGCAGCCAGTCAATATATGTTCCCCCACACATCTATATAAGTTTGTTAAAGTCTTGGATGTCATGCCGAATATTCACAAACTTCGAAGGAAGTAGAGGTGCTGCCATGCTTTACCCATAATTTCACTTACATGCTGGGCCCAGGACAGGTTCACTGAAATGATAACTCAGAGGAATTTAAAGTTGTTGACCCTCTCCACCTCTGATCCTCACATGAGGACTGACTCATGGACCTCTAGTTTCCTCCTCCCGCAGTCAATAATCAGCTCCTTGGTCTTGCTGACATTGAGTGAGAAGTTGTTGTTGTGGCACCACTCAGCCGGCTTTTCAATCTCCCTCCAAAATGTTGGTTCATCACCACCTTTGATTTGGCCAAGAACAATAGTGACATCTGCAAACTTAAATATGATATTGGAGCCATGCTTAGTCAGCCATAAGCATAAAGTGAGTAGAGCTGGGGGCTAAGTACACAGCCTTACTTAGAAATAAGGAGGTGCAGGCACCTTATGACTCACACCACCAAGTTCATGAACAGTCATTACCCTTCAAACATCAGACTCTTAAACAAGAGTAGAAATAAGCCTTACTTAGAAATAAGGGAGAAATACAAAGAGATCTAGGAGTCCTTGTTCATCAGTCACTGAAGGTGAATGAGCAAGTGCAGCAGGCAGTGAAGAAGGCTAATGGAATGTTGGCCTTTATTACAAAGGGAATTGAGTGCAAGAGCAAGGAAATCCTCTTGCATTTGTACAGAGCCCTGGTGAGACCACACCTGGAGTATTGTGTACAGTTTTGGTCTCCAGGGTTAATGAAAGACATCCTGGCTGTAGAGGAAGTGCAGAGTAGATTCACGAGGTTAATTCCTGGGATGTCTGGACTGTCTTACGCAGAGAGGTTAGAGAGACTGGGCTTGTACACGCTGGAATTAAGGAGATTGAGAGGGGATCTGATTGCAGCATATAAGATTATTAAGGGATTGGACAAGATAGAGGCAGGAAATATGTTCCAGATGCTGGGAGAGTCCAGTACCAGAGGGCATGGTTAGAGAATAAGGGGTAGGTCATTTAGGACAGAGTTAAGGGAAAAACTTCTTCTCCAGAGAGTTGTGGGGGTCTGGAATGCACTGCCTCGGAAGGCAGTGGAGGCCAATTCTCTGGATGCTTTCAAGAAGGAGCTAGATAGGTATCTGATGGATAGGGGAATCAAGGGATATGGGGACAAGGCAGGGACTGGGTATTGATAGTGAATGATCAGCCATGATCTCAGAATGGCGGTGCAGGCTCGAAAGGCCGAATGGTCTACTTCTGCACCTATTGTCTATTGCCTTGTGGTGCACCTGTGCTGATGGCGACCATGGAGGAGATATTGTTGCCAATGTGAACTGACTGGGGTCTGCAAGTAAGGAAATTGAGTATCCAATTGTATAAGTAGTTATTAAGGCCAAGGTCATGTAGTTTATTGATTAGTTCTGAAGAGATGATGGTATTGAATGCCAAGCTGCAGTTGATAAAGTGCATCCTGATGTATGCACCTTTGCTGTCCAGATGTTCCAGGGTTAAGTGACCCACTCATGAGTCCGTGATGGTCATAAATATAAGAAGATTCTACAGATGCTGGAAATCCAGGGTAACACATACAAACTGCTGGAGGAACTCAGCAGGTCAAGCAGCATCTAGGGAGAGGAATAAACAGTTGATGTTTTAGGCTGAGACTCTTCATCCTGCTGTATGCATCTTCACTGTCCAGATGTTTCAGCTTTGAGTGAGGAACAAATGAAATGGTATCTACTGTGATGGTAGGCAAATTGGAGCCTCCTCACCCAGGAGGAATTATGTTTCATCACTGACCTCTCAAAGCATTTCATCACAGTGGATGTAAATGCTAGTGGACAATAGTAATTGAGGCAGGTTACCAAATTCTTCTTGGTCATCAGTATGATTGAAGCCTGCTTGAAACAGCAAGAGATTAAAGATATTGGTGAACACTCCAGCCAGTTGATCTGCACAGATCTTCAGTGCTCAGCCAGGTACACTGTCAGGGCCAGATACTTTTCATGGGTTCCCCCTCCTGAAAAATGCTGTCACGTCAGCCTCAGAGACTGAAATAACAGGGTTGTTAGGGGTTCTGGGAGTTCGTGAAGGTGCCTCCCTGCTTTGACAGTCAAAGTGCGCATAAAAGGCATTGTGCTCATTTGGGAGGGAAGCCTTGTTGTCACCTATGTGGCTTGGTTTAACTTTGTAAGAAGTGATAGCATTCAAGCCCTGCAACAGCAGACAAACATCCTTCAGTGATACAAGTTAGGTCTGGAAATGCCACTTCACAAGTGAGATGGCTTTCTAGAGATTGCACCTAGACCTCTTGTATTTTACTTGGTCGCCAGACCTGAATGCCACTGATCTGGCTCTCAGCAGATTGTGGATCTCTTGGTTCATTCAGGGCTTCTGGTTGATGAAAACTTTGAATAATTTTGTGGGGACACACTCGTCATTGAAAGACTTTACAAAGTCCATGACAACCATGGTGTATTCATTCAGATCCTCTGATGAGTCCTTAAACATGGCCCAGTCCATAGACTTGAAGCAATTGTGCAGGTACTCCTCTGTCTCCTGTACCCACCTCATTGTTGTTCTTACATCTAATGTCTTTTTCTTTAGCCCCTGACTGTATGCAGGTAGGAGGAGAACAACTAAGTGATGAGATTTCCCAAAATGCAGTCGAGGGATGAATGGTAGACATCAGAATAAATAGTTGTTGAGTGTGTTGGGTCCCCTGGTGCTGTAGGTGATAGTTAGATGATAATTGAGCAGAGGTTTCTTCAAGCATTTACCTGTGTTAGGGTTACATCCTTTTAAACCTTTCCCATCTTTGCACCTGCATAAAATGTCTTCTGAATGTCATAAGTGTACCCATCTCTACCACTTCGTCTGGCAGCTCATTCCATGTACTATCCTCTGTGTGGAAAAAAAATGTTCTTCAAGCCTCTTTGAAATCTTTCCTTTTGCATGTGAAACCTATGCCCTCTGCTTTGGACTACCCTAATCTGGCGAAAAGATTGTGGATATTCATCATATCTAAGCCCCTCATGATTTTACAAAGATAACATTTAAAAAGTCACCCTTAGCCTCCAACACCCTAGGGAAAAAATCTGCAAGCTTACTTAGCCTATACTTATAACTCAATTCCTGAAGTCTCAATAACATCCTCGTAAATCTGTTTTATGTCATTTAAAGTTTAATGATATCCTTATGACAATAAGGACAGTTTGATTACAGGAAATGCTGTTGGGACAAGTTTTTCCCTACATTCATTGTGTTACATACCCCATGGGTATCTTGTGACTGACTTATGACCATGATGTAATTGAGTATCTTGTGAGCATGATGTAATGATCTTGTAATGGTGGGGTGATGTAATTTTCCTGCCAGTGTGAGGTCATGTGATGACATGTTCTCAACAGGTATATAAATGGAAACCCCTGCTGTTACGCAGTTGATTCGTCGTTTAATTGGTCAGTTACTCCGTTATGCTGCGTATTTGTCTCATAACGCAGTTTTCTTTTAAAGTGGAGTTTTACTTTCTATTGTAAGGTGCAGAATCGTTGTGCCGACAGTTTCGTTTGATGTACCTTTGATTTAATTTTAAAGTCCAAGTATTGGAGAGTGAAGACCTTACTAAAGTACGGGAACCCGAAGGATCGAGTAAAGTTGGTGTCATTCGGCGGTTTAATACAGGATCAACTTTATTGAAGCTTCATTCAGAAAATAGTGACCTGCATCTGAGATAACCCCTGCCTGTGAGAGCAGAAAGGGTTGTGCAGTGTTCATTCGCCAAGGGAAAGATCATTTCCTTTAAGCCATTTTTATTTCTTTCGTCGTGAATCCTTTGGACAATGCATCTCTCGACAGTGATCAGCAGATTTCTTTCTTTCTTTCTTTCTTTCTTTCTTTCTTTCTTTCTTTCTTTCTTTCTTTCTTTCTTTCTTTCTTTCATTCCTGATTACATTGTTGGCAATTAACACGTGAGTAAAAATTGTAGATAACACCAATATAATTGACCTCCCAAACCCTTGATATAAATAAGATGCAAAGAAATAAAAAGACGGGAAAAAAAACAAAAATTGAAAAATCAAGAACAGAATAAACTAAACTAAACAAAAATAAAACCAAACTAAACCAAGCTGGGCTATTCCATTATATCAAATAAAATCATTAGTGTCATCAACTCCGCTCCTCTACTCAAATTAATGAATAATATAAAGGAATCGGAAAAGGTCAAATTATATTCTATGAAAGTATTTTATCAGATATAGCTGACTGTATATTCATAATCATATTATAAATGATTGCTATTAAACCCTTTTGTTAGGAGTTTAAGCCTAAATGTTTTTCCGTGATATCGGTTGGATATGAAATCGGAAAAGTAGGTAACATAGTACTCAAAAAATCTTTGATCTCTAAGTATTTAAAAAAATGTAATCTGGGTAAATTATATTTGTTAGACAACTGTTCAAAAGACATGAAACAGTTATCCAAAACTAAATCACAAAAACATATTATACACTTCATTTTCCAAACCAAAAAGGCTTGATCCATGACAGAGGGTTGAAAGAAAAAATTAGATATAATAGGACTTGATAAAATAAATTTATTCAAGCCAACAAATTTACAAAACTGAAACCATATTTGTAATGTATGTTTAATTATTGAATTAACAATTTATTTACTCAATTTAGAAATAACCAAAGGAAGCAAAGTCCCTAAGATGGAAACCAATGAAAATCCTTGTGCAGAATTACATTCAAGGTTGACCCATTGTGGACTGACATTAATATCCACATCTTGTGTCCAAAATATTAAATATCAAATATTAATTGCCCAATAATAAAATCTTAAATTTGGCAGTGCCAAGCCACTGTTCTTTTTGGATTTCTGCAAGTATTTTTTACTTAACCTAGGGTTTTTATTCTGCCATATACAAGATGAAATTTTAGAGTCAGTAGTATCAAAAAAGAATTTAGGAATAAGGATTGGTACTGCTTGGAAAAGATATAAAAAATTAGGTAAAATAATCATTTAATAGCATTAATTTGACCAATCAATATAGACAGTGAGGACCATTTAGTAAGTGTTTGTTTGACCTTGTCTATTAAAGGTAAAAAATTTATGTTAAATGCTTATGTTTTTCAGTAATCTTAACACCTAGATAAGTAAAATAATCTGTGACTGATCTGAATGGTAAACGTCTATGAATTGGAACTTGCATATTTAAAGGGAAAAGTTCACTCTTACTAAGATTCAGTTTATAACCAGAAAAGTTACTAAGCTGAACGAACAAGGATATGAAAGCAGCAATGGATTTCTCAGGATTTGAAATATATAATAACAAATCATCTGTGTATAATGATAACTTGTGTATCCATTCCTGTGGGAAATGCCAAATATAGAAGGTGAGTCACGAATAGCAATAGCTAAAGGTTCCAGGGCAATATCAAATAACAATGGGCAAAGAGGACAACCTTGCCTATTGCCACGAAACAACTGAAAAAAAAGGAGATCTTATATTATTGGTAAGTACTGAAGTTGTAGGGGCATAATATATCAATTTAACCCAAGATATAAATTGTGGGCTAAAATTAAATTTCTCAAGCATACTAAATAGGTATGGCCATTCAACTCTATTGAATGCTTTCTTGGTATCCAATGAGATGACACATTCTGGAGTTCTAGATGAGGGATTATAAACAATATTCATTAATTTCCTAATATTAAAGGACAAATAGCGTTTTTTAATAAATCTGGTCTGATCAACCAAAATAATTGGAGGCAATACATTCTCCAATATAGTTGCCACTACTTTCGAAAAGATCTTAGAATCTATATTCAATAAGGATATAGGCCTATATTATGTGCATTCAGTGGGATCTTTATCTTTTTTTAAGAATTAAGAAAATAGAGGCACCATAAAAAGATTGTAGCAATTTACCTATAAATAATGCATCCTTAAAGATTCTACATAACTAAGGAGAAAGTATAGTAGAGAAGGATTTAAAAATTCTACTGTATAACCATCTGGGCCAGGTGCTTTACCTGAATTCATCGAATAAATAGCATATTTTATTTCTTGTTCTATAATAGGAGTATCTAATACTAAACATTCATTAGGTGATAATTTTGGGACATTCAATTTCCTTAAGAATTCATGCATTATAGTGGGGTCATCATGAGATTCTGATTGATATAAGGAGGTATAAAATTCTTGAAAAGATTTGTTTCTCTCATCATGATCAACCGTCATAGTTCCATTTCGTTTATGAATTTTAATAATCTGACATTTAACGGAAGCAGATTTCAATTGACAAGCCAATCGTTTACCAGATTTATCATCATGTATTTAAAATTGACTCCTAGACTTAATTAATTGATTTTCAGTCAAGGATGTTAAAAGTAAATTATGCTCCATTTGAAGTTCGACCCTTTTTTATAAAGCTCCTGACTAGGAGCAATAAAGTATATCTTGTCAATTGCTTTAATCTTATCAACCAACATACAAATCTCTTTATTAATTTGTTTTTTCAGTCCAGCAGAATATGAGATAATCTGTCCATGGATGTATGCCTTAAAAGTATCCCATAAAACCCTGCTAGAAATTTCATCTGTAGAGTTTGTTGAAAAGAAGAAATCAATCTGTTCCTTAAATGAAATTCACAAAGTCTGAGTCATGTAGTAATACAAAATTGAATCACCATTGTCCCAAACTAGAAGGCGTATCCATTAGTTTAATAGAGAGTTTCAGTGGCGCATGGTCACAGATAACAATGGAATCATAATTAGTCAGTAACAGAGGGAATTAGATGAGAGTCAATAAAAAAAGTAGTCAATTCTAGAATAACTATGATAAACATCAGAAAAGAATGAAAACTCTTTTTCCTTTGGATGTAGAAACCTCCAAATTTCTGAAATTCCAAAATCAAGCATAAGGGAATTAATAAAGGTAGCGCAAAAGATAAAAGTTTTTAAAGAAAAGCTACCCATAATCCAAAAAATATATGATGAAAATGATCAAAAAAGGAAAGAAAAAAAGACTGCGATTTTTTTTAAAGAAAAGGTTTAAATCATAAAACAGAGTACTAAGATACTTGTATTTCAGAAAAAAGACAAAACATGTGCCAGTTCATGTTAATTATTTTCAGACGTAAACAATTAAAAATGATGCAGCAAGGAAATAAGGTCTTATGGGAAGAAGAAAGCAGGACGACATCTTAAAATGTAAAAAAAAGAGAGCAAATGTATCTCCTTTAAAAAAAAGAAATCGAACACCAATACATCTAGAAAATAGTTTCAAAAAATAAAAAAAAGCAGAATCTTAAAAGGGAACAGAGAAGTTAATCTAGAAATACTAAAAATACCTACAGTACAAGCCAAAAAGGAGAACCCTCACATTCTAACTGACCTGATCAGTAAGGGGTAAATAGCTTAAAAATTTAAGTAAAAATAAAAAAAAAATGGAACCTAAATTAGGCCATAGTAGGGGAAGTTTGCTGGTCGAAAAATTTTTGAGCTTCATTTATTGCCTTGAAGAGACGATGGGAATTATCAGAGAGGATGATTCTCAGTCTAGCAGGGAAAAGCAGGGCTGGTTTGAGACCCATTCGAAAAAATTCTGGCATCAGAGGCTTATACGCCATTCATTCCTTCAGAACCTCGGGGCTGAAATCTTCAATGAAGCGGAATTTGAAACCTTTAAATTTGACCATGTCTTTCCGCTGAGCAAAGTGAATCAGACATTCCTTGATATGAACATAATGGAGACAAATAAATATTGGCTGTGGTCAATTTGATTTTGGACATAATGAGCGATGAACGCGATCGATTAATGGAGGGTCATCCAGAACTTCTGTGCCAAACACATCGAATAAAAACTGAGAAAAGACCTTGATAGGATCACCATCCTCAAGATCTTCAGGGAGCCCAATTATCCATAGATTCTGTCTTTGAGATCGATTTTTAAGGTTGGTAACTTGAAATTTATAAAAATCCAGTTGTTGAGACGTTGAAGCTAAATTTTGTTCCAGAGTTGCAATCTTTCGGTCTCTTTGCCGAGCACCTTCGTCAAGTTCTGAAATTGTTGCTTGCTGCAGTTCAAATTGACGTTTAAGCGATCTAAAATTATCCTCGACTGTCTTTAAAACTCCTTCGAATGCAGCAAATTTTTGAATAAGTTTCTCATATAAGTTTCCACATTATTTCAAAAGTTAACGGAGGCTGCTTAGATTGTTTAGAATCACCATTTTTTTCCCCATTAGAATCCGAATCTTTCCCGTTTTTTCCTTCTCGTGATCTGGTATTCATTTCCAGCGAATTAAAGCCAAAGTCCAAAAATATATGTATAACTTAAGCCTTTTAGTATAGGTATAAAAGAGAGTAAATAAGGGTGGCTACAGGTAATCAAAGTAAGGGGAATGGAGCGAAGCCAAAATGAATCTCACTCCATGAGTGCCACCAGGAGAACTTGAATTTACCTCTTTAAGACTGTGTTCGCATTTACCACTTTAAGAACTGTTCCAGAGTTGCCGTATAGCAGTTAACTTCCGGTTAAGTTAGTCGTTAGAATACTTTTCGTTTTTGTTGAGCAGAGTTTAATAAATGTTTATGTTTGTTTATAAGAACCTGACTCAATTCTATATTCATTGTTGCTGGACTCGTATTGTTGGGGGCTCATCTGGATATGTTCTGTTTTTGAGCTTAAGTGCTTGTTTAATTATCAATCTGATTTGGAAAAGGGAAATACCCGATTCTTTTGTTTGATTGGTCTGTGGGTGGTATTTGGCAATGATAAATATTGATGTCTTTCTGGAATCGCGAGACCCGGAGTTATTAGTGAAGGCGAAAAAGGGTGATGGATCAGAGATTGAACCTTAGGAGGTTGAACCTTAAAAGGAATTTTGAAGGTTACAACAAAGCTAGTAATTCAGAGAAAAATCGCAGCATACTTACTATGTAGAGTCGGGTGATTTTGGTGAAGAAGTGTTAGATATGTTTCCAATAAGTAATCTAGAGATGCAGTTAAAAATTGAACAAAATGAAGTTAGAACAATGTAAAGTGGATTTGGAACGATGTCGGTTAGAAGATGAAAATAAAAAGAGAGAATTTGAATCAAGAGAAGCAGAGAAAAAGAGGGAGTTTGAGCTAGTGATGGAGAAATTAAAGTCTGAGTATCAGTCCTCTGGTTCTAGGAAACAGTTTGTTGCTAGCCGGGAAGTTATATTGGCTCCTCCATTGAATGAAACAGAAGTGGATAAATATTTCCAACATTTTGAAACCGTTACTCTGATTTCAGAGTGGCCGAAAGAGAAATGGCTAGTGATGTTACAAAGTGTAATTAAAGGCAAGGCACAAGTTTATACAGCTTTAACTGTTGAGCAAGCACTTGATTATAATATTGTGAAGCAGCATATACTGAACGCGTATGAACTGGTTCCAGAAGCTTATAGAGAAAGATTCAGAAATTTGAAGACATCCATGGAAAGGACTTGCATGGAATTTGCCTATGATAAAGCTGTGTGTTTTGAGAGATGGGTTTCCTCTAAAAATGTGAATTGGGAGTACAATAAATTACAAGAGCTGATTTTAATGGAAGAATTTAAAAGGAGCATCCCTGTTGAAGAAAGGACATACTTAAATGAGAGGGACACTGCTACATTGCAGGAGTCTGCTGAATTAGCAGATGAGTATGCTTTAATCCATAAGAGTAAATTTATTCAGAGTAGAACTTTTAAAAGGAAAAATAGCACAGAGAGTCAAGGTGAACCAGAAATTAAATCAGAAGTTAGTGAGAAACGTAAGGATGAAGTGAGACATGTGAAGGAAAGACAGTTTGGTCCTATTTGTAATTATTGTAAGAAACCTGGTCACATAATAGCTAACTGTTTTCGACTGAAATAGGAGGAGGAGGAGGTAGTCCCAGATGCTTGTGTGCAACATATTGAAACACATATTGAAAAATCCACAGGGTTCGACAAATACAAATGAAGCTTTGTCAGAGTCTGACCAAGCTAAGAGGGGATATGATCATTTTATAACCAAGGGATTTGTATCCTTGAAAGAGGGATCCACTCCGGTGCCAAAAAAATCCTTAGAGATACTGGAGTTTCTCAATCACTAATGTTAGACAGTATTCTAAAAGTTTAGTGATGAGTCTGACACTGGTGAGGTAAACTATATACGAGGTGTTGGGAGTGCCCTGATGCCTGTATATTTGCAAAAAGTAAATTTAAATTCAGGGTTAGTTACAGGACTTGTGAAAGTAGGACTACAACCTAGCTTACCCGTGAATGATGTTCCTCTATTTTTAGGGAATGACTTAGCAGATAGACAAGTTTTTCCTGAAGTGCATTTGACAATAAAGTCAGAGGAACCACAGATGGATTCTAACACAGATTACTCCTGTGTTGTAACTCGAGCTATGGCTAAAATGCTTGATGTGCAGGATGAGGTTGTTACCCATGACTGTTCAACTTGGGATTCAAATTTTGAGGATGTGTAAGAAACTTTCTTACCTTCATTGTTTGATCAAGATTCTGGTAGTAAGTCTGACCATGAAGATTTGTATTTGTCTCAGAAGGAGATGATAGCAGAGCAGAGTAGAGACCCTGAGATTATCAAATTAAAGGAACAAGCTCTCCCAGACAGTGAAATTGAGAAGGTGCCAATAGGATATTATTTTGAGAAGGGAGTATTAATGAGGAAGTTTCTCCTGCAGGTGAGAAATGGGAAGTTGTTCACCAGGTAGTAGTTCCCAAAGTTTATTGGAATGATATTTTAACTTTGGCTCATAGTGTGCCCTTTGGGTGGACATCAAGGAGTGAAGAAAACTGTGAAAAAGGTTTTTAAACATTTTTACTGGTCTGGTTTGAGAAAAGATGTGGCGACATTTTGCAGATCGTTTCATACTTGCCAAATTGTGGGTAAACCTAATCAAGTTACTCCCATGGCCCCACTGCAACCTATTCCCGTATTCGGTGAACCGTTTTCCAAAATTATTGTAGATTGTGTAGGCCCATTGCCAAAAACTAAAGCTGGCTATCAATATTTGCTGACCATCATGTGCACTGTGTCTAGGTTTCCAGAGGCAATACTACTCAGGAATATAATGGCTAAAACTGTAATAAAGGCTCTTATAAAATTCTTTACTTATTTTGGGTTGCCTAAGGAAATACAATCTGATCAAACTAGTAATTTTATGTTTGGATTGTTCCAACAGATAGTTTATAAACTGGGAGCCAAGCAGATTATCTTGTCTGCATACCATCCAGAATCGCAAGGAGCCTTGTAGAGGTTTCATTCTACCCTCAAAACCATGATTAGGATGTATTGTGTGGAAAATGAAAAGGATTGGAGTGAGGGCAGTCACTTACTTCTATTTGCCGTATGGGAGTCAGTGCAGGAATCATTAGGTTTTAGTCCTTTTGAATTTGTGTTTGGGCATAGAGTTAGAGGACCTTTGGCCTTATTAAAAGAACAATGGATTAATAAAGAGGTACATACTAATTTGCTGGATTATGTTTTAAAATTTAAGGAAAGATTGTATAAAGCTTGTAGTTCAGCTAGGGAAATTTAAAATCGGCTCGGGGAAAATGAAAACTTGGTATGATAAGGAAGCTGGAATGAGGTCATTTAAGCCTGGAGATAAGTTGTTGGTTCTTTTCCCGGTGCAAGTGAGCCCTTTACAAGCTAAATTTCATGGTCCTTATGAGGTTATATCTAAAGTTAATGATGTGGATTATGTGAAAAAAATACCAGATTGAAGGCGGCCAACACAGCTTTGTCATATAAATTGCATTGCTTTGCATTGCATTTGTCATATAGCATTGCTGGTTAGAGAGGAGATTAACGCAATAGAAAGGAAGGACATTAGCCTGGAGGATGTGGAATCGATATGGGTAGAGCTGCATAACACTAAGGGGCAGAAAACGCTGGTGGGAGTTGTGTACAGGCCACCTAACAGTAGTAGTGAGGTTGGGGATGGCATTAAACAGGAAATTAGAAATGTGTGCAATAAAGGAACAGTAGTTATAATAGGTGACTTCAATCTACATATAGATTGGGTGAACCAAATTGGTAAGGGTGCTGAGGAAGAGGATTTCTTGGAAAGTATGTGGAATGGTTTTCTGAACCAACATGTCGAGGAACCAACTGGAGAGCAGACCATTCTAGATTGGGTATTGAGCAACGAGGAAGGGTTAGTTAGCGATCTTGTCATGCGAGGCCCCTTGGGTAAGAGTGACCATAATATGGTGGAATTCTTCATTAAGATGGAGAGTGACATAGTTAATTCAGAAACAAAGGTTCTGAACTTAAAGAAGGGTAACTTTGAAGGTATGAGACGTGAATTAGCTAAGATAGACTGGCAAATGATACTTAAAGGGTTGACGGTGGATATGCAATGGCAAGCATTTAAAGATCACATGGATGAACTACAACAATTGTTCATCCCAGTTTGGCAAAAGAATAAACCAGGGAAGGTAGTGCACCCATGGCTGACAAGGGAAATTAGGGATAGTATCAAGTCCAAAGAAGAAAGATATAAATTAGCAAAAAGAAGCGGCACACCTGAGGACTGGGAGAAATTCAGAGACCAGCAGAGGAGGACAAAGGGCTTAATTAGGAAAGGGAAAAAAAGATTATGAGAGAAAGCTGTCAGGGAACATAAAAACTGACTGTAAAAGCTTTTATAGATACGTGAAAAGAAAAAGATTGGTCAAGACAAATGTAGGTCCCTTACAGTCAGAAATAGATGAATTGATCATAGGGAACAAAGACATGGCAGACCAATTGAATAACTACTTTGGTTCTGTCTTCACTAAGGAGGACATAAATAATCTTCCGGAAATAGTAAGGGACCGAGGGTCTAGTGAGATGGAGGAACTGAGGGAAATACATGTTAGTAGGGAAGTGGTGTTAGGTAAATTGAAGGGATTAATGGCAGATAAATCCCCAGGGCCAGATGGTCTGCATCCCAGAGTGCTTAAGGAAGTAGCCCAAGAAATAGTGGACGCACTAATGATAATTTTTCAAAACTCCTTAGATTCTGGATTAGTTCCTGGGGATTGGAGGGTGGCTAATGTAACCCCACTTTTTAAAAAAGGAGGGAGAGAGAAACCGGGGAATTATAGACTGGTTAGTCTGACATCGGTGGTGGGGAAAATGCTAGAGTCGGTTATCAAAGATGTGATAAAAGCACATTTGGAAAGAGGTGAAATCATCGGACAAAGTCAGCATGGATTTGTGAAAGGAAAATCATGTCTGACGAATCTTATTGAATTTTTTGAAGATGTAACTAGTAGAGTGGATTGAGGAGAGCCAGTGGATGTGGTATATTTAGATTTTCAAAAGGCTTTTGACAAGGTCCCACACAGGAGATTAGTGTGAATACTTAACACACATGGTATTGGGGATATGGTATTGATCTGGATAGAGAATTGATTGGCAGACAGGAAGCAAAGAGTGGACCTTTTCAGAATGGCAGGCAGTGACTAGTGGGGTACCGCAAGGCTTAGTGCTGGGACCCCAGTTGTTTACAATATATATTAATGATTTAGATGAGGGAATTAAATGCAGCATCTCCAAGTTTGCAGATGACACGAAGCTGGGTGGCAGTGTTAGCTGTGAGGAGGATGCTAAGAGGATGCAGGGTGACTTGGATAGGTTAGGTGAGTGGGCAAATTCATGGCAGATGCAATTTAATGTGGATAAATGTGAGGTTATCCATTTTGGTTGCAAGAACAGGAAAACAGATAATTATCTGAACAGTGGCAGATTAGGGAAAGGGGGGATGCAATGAGACCTGGGTGTCATTGTACACCAGTCATTGAAGGTGGGCATGCAGGTACAGCAGGTGGTGAAAAAAGCAAATGGTGTGTTGGCATTCATAGCAAAAGGATTTGAGTACAGGAGCAGGGAGGTTCTACTGCAGTTGTACAAGGCCTTGGTGAGACCGCACCTAGAATATTGTGTGCAGTTTTGGTCCCCTAATCTGAGGAAAGACATTCTTGCCATAGAGGGAGTACAGAGAAGGTTCACCAGATTGATTCCTGGGATGGCAGGACTTTCATATGAAGAAAGACTGGATCGACTAGGCTTATACTCACTGGAATTCAGAACATTGAGGGGGGATCTTATTGAAACATATAAAATTCTAAAGGGATTGGACAGGCTAGATGCAGGAAGATTGTTTCCGATGTTGGGGAAGTCCAGAATGAGGGGTCACAGTTTAAGGATAAAGGGGAAGCCTTTTAGGATCAAGATGAGGAAAAACTTCTTCAGACAGAGAGTGGTGAATCTGTGGAATTCTCTGCCACAGGAAACAGTTGAGGCCAGTTTATTGGCTATATTTAAGAGGAAGTTAGATATGGCCCTTGTGCCTAAAGGGATCAGGGGGTATGGAGAGAAATCAGGTACAGGGTTCTGAGTTGGATGATCAGCCATGATCATACTGAATGGCAGTGCAGGCTCGAAGGGCCGAATGGCCTACTCCTGCATCTATTTTCTATGTTTCTATGTTTCTAAACATGATAAAACCATATTTTGAGAAACAGTCTGCTACTATGACTGTTGTGGTCAATAATAATGAGTCTGATCTCATTAGGAAATTAATGGATGATTCATCTGAAACTCATCCTAAACCCAATATTATCTCTGCCAGATTACCAAACTCAACAATTCTAGAAAATATTGATAAGAAATTAGCTCATTTACAGCCAGAACAAAAGCAGCAGATGAAGCAATTAATTTTGAAATATAGGGATTTATTTCCAGACGTTCCTAAGAGAACCAGAGTAGCTTCACATGATGTAGATGTTGGAGATGCCAAACCCATAAAGCAACATCCATATCGGACGAACATGGAAAGTTGTGAACTGGTTGAGAAAGAAATTAAGTATATGTTAGAGAATAATATTATTAGACCTTCTAATTCAAATTGGAGTTCACCTTGTGTTATGGTGCCTAAGTCAGACGGTAGTATTTGGTTTTGTACTTACTACAGGAAAGTGAATGCTGTAACAAAAACAGATACGTATCCAATCCCTAAAGTGGATGATTGTGTGGATAAATTCAGAAAAGCAAAGTTCCTTACAAAGATTGATTTGCTAAAAGGGTATTGGTGTGTTCCATTGACGGATAGAGGTAGAGAGATTTCTGCATTTGTAACCCCATCTGGGTTATATGAATATAATGTTCTTCCTTTTGGGATGAAGAATGCCCCAGGTACTTTCTAGCGGATGATTAATTCTGTGATTCATGGGTTAAGTGATACAGATGCCTATATTGATGATTTAGTTACAGGAAATGATACTTGGGAAGCAGACATTATTGCAGTGGAGAAACTATTTGAAAGGCTTTCAAAAGCTAACTTAACCATTAACTTAGCTAAAAGTGAATTTGGTCATGCCACTGTGAGTTACCTTGGTTATGTTGTGGGTCAAGGTAAATTAACTCCTGTTCAGGTAAAAGTTTGGGTAATTTTAGAGGTACCCACTCCAAATGGTAAAAAGACTCTCAGAAGATTCTTGGGAATGGTAGGATATCACTGAAAATTTGTAAGAATTTTGCTGACATTGCATTTCCATTAACTAAACTCTTGAAGAAAAATGAAAAGTTCATGTGGACAGTGCTTTGACAGGAGGCATTTGATAAATTGAAAACTATGCTATGTCATTCAGGGCACCTGACTTTGAAAAACCATTTTCATTAGCTGTAGATGCTAGTGATGAGGCTACAGGATCAGTATTACTTCAAAGGAATGAAGGTGATGAGGTTGATCATCCAGTAGCTTACTTTTCTGTGAAATTTAATGAGCATCAAAGAAACTATTCAACTATAGAAAAGGAATTGTTATCCCTTGTTCTGGCTTTACAACATTTTGATGTGTATGTTGGTACAACTCAGAAATCACTCATAGCTTACACCGATCATAATCCATTAGTGTTTTTGAGTAAGATGAAAAACAAAAATAGAAGGTTACTAAATTGGAGTTTGATGTTACAGGAGTATAATATTTTGATAACTTGTATTAAAGGCAAAGATAATGTGATTGCTGATTGTTTATCTAGATGTTGAACGTACAATGTAATTTTTTATGCAGTGGTATTTTAACATTTGTAATACTCCTGTATGTTAGTTTGTAAGGTGCTGTATAATACTGTGTATATTGTGTATGTTGTAGATTTTATACATTTGAATTTTTTTTGTAAATAGTTTTTAAAATTTTGTTCATGACAGACCAAATTTTTTTTTTGGAGGGAGGTGTTACATACTCCGTGGGATCTTGTGACTGTCTTATGACCATGATGTAATTGAGTATCTTGTGAGCATGATGTAATGGTCTTGTGATGGTGGGGTGATGTAATTTTTCCCGCCAGTGTGAGGTCATGTGATGACATGTTCTCAACAGGTATATAATGGGAAACCCCCGTTGCTATGCAGTTGATTCGTCATTTAATTCGTCAGTTACTCCGTTATGCTGCGTATTTGTCTTATGACGCAGCTTTTTTTAAAGTGGAGTTTTACTTTCTATTGTAAGGTACAGAATTGTGCCTGCAGTTTCACCAACCGCAGCCAATTTCGTTTGACGTACCTTTGATTTAATTTTAAAGTCCAAGTATTGGAGAGTGAAGACCTTACTAAAGTATGGGGACTTGAAGGATTGAGTAAAGTTGGTGTCATTCGGCGGTTTAATACAGGATCAACCTTGTTGAATCTTCATTCAGAAAATAGTGACCTGCATCTGAGATAACCCCTGCCTGTAAGAGCAGAAAGGGTTGTGCAGTTTTCATTCGCCAAGGAAAAGGTCAGTTCCTTTAAGCCGTTTTTATTTCCTTCATCATGAATCCTTTGGGCAAGGCATCTCTCAACTATGATCAGCAGATTCATCATTTTCTTTGGAGAAATTGTCTCTCCTTACTGATAAATCACTTGGAATTTCGACTTTACCACTTTAAGACTGTGTTCGCATTTACCAGTTTAAGACTGTGTTCGAATTTACCACTTTAAGAACTGTTCCAGAGTTGCTGTATAGCAGAACTTCCAGTTAAGTTAGTCATTTAAATATTTTTCATTTTTGTTGAGCAGAGTTTAATAAATGTTTATGTTTGTTTATAAAAACCTGACTCAATTCTATATTCATTGTTGCTGGACTTATAACAATTGTCTATCAGTTCAATACATTCTTTTACAATTCATCAGTGGATTAGAAACTTTAAATTCCTCAGTGTTAACATTTCAGGGGACCTGTCGTGGGCCTAGCGTGAAAGTTCAATTACAAAGAAAACATGGCAACACCTTTACTTAGGAGTTTGCAAAGATTCGGCATGACATCTAAAACTTTGACAAACATCTATAGATGTGCGGTGGAGAGTCTATTGACTGGTTGCATCACAGCCTGGTATGGAAACACCAATGCCCTTGAATGGAAAATCTGACAAAAAGTAATGGATACAGGTAAAGTCCTCGCAACCATTGAGCACATCTACATGGAGCGTTGTCACAGGAAAGCAACATCCATCATCAGGGACTCCCATCACCCAGGCCATGCTCACTTCTCACTGCTGCCATCAGGATGAAGGTACAGGAGCCTCAGGATTCACACCACCAGGTTCAGGAGCAGTTATTACCCCTCAACCATCAGGTTCTTGAACCAAAGGGAATACTTCACTTAACTTCACTTGCCCCATCTTTGAAATGTTCCTACAGCTAATGGGCTCACTTTCAAGGAGTCTTCTCCTCATGTTCTTGGTGTTTATGCCTATTTATTTATTATCATACATTCTTTATTTTGTGTTTGCATAGTTTGTTGTCTATTGCACACTGGTTGCTTGTCTGCCCTGTTGGGTGTGGTCTTTCATTGATTCTTTGAATTTACTGAGTATGCCCATAAGAAAATGAATCCCTGGGTTGTATATGGTGACATATATTTACTTTGATAATAAATTTACTTTGAATTTTGAATTTTGTACATTCAGTGGCCACTTTATTAGGTACACCTGCTCATCAATGCAAATATCTAATCAGCCAATCATGCTGCAGCAACTCAATACATAACAGCATGCAGACATGGTTAAGAGGTTCAGTTGTTGTTCAGACCTAACTTCAGAATGGGGAAGAAATGTGATCTAAGTGACTTTGAATGTGGAATGATTGTTGGTGGCTGTTGGGGAGATTTGTGTATCTCAGAAATTGCTGATCTCATGGGATTTTCACGCATACCAGTCTCTAGAATTTACAGAGAATGGTTCGAGAAACAAAAATCATCCAGTGAGCCTCAGTTGTATGGGTAAAAATGGCTTGTTAATGAGAGAGGTCAGAGGACACTGGCCAGACTGGTTCAAGCTGACAGGAAGGTGACAGTAACTCAGATAAACAGACGTTACAACAATGATGTGCAGAAGAGCATCTGTCAATGCAGAACACTTTGATTCTTGAAGTGTATGGGCTACAGCAGCAGAAGTCCAAAAACATGCAGAAATATGCCATTGGCATCTTTATTAGGTACTCCTTGTACCTACTGAAGTGACCACTGAGTGTATTTTCTACTTTAAAAATGCTCACATGAAATATTTGGGAGACCATTATATTCAGTGTCTCATGGTAGCAAGACCGTGGCCTTTCCCCACAAAACTTTTGGAATGGATGAGTTGAGCATTAATGTGTCTCTCAGCACCCACTCCTGCATCTTTGAATGTGCCATTTGGCAACATTCACTTACATACATCTCCACACTAGAAGACCCAGCGAGACTCGGGTATCTTTCATGGAGTCCTTCAACCAGCAGTGATGTTTTCCTTCATGCTTGCTCCTCAGTCAATCTATAGTTTTCGGAGCTACTTTTGGTTGTTGATGAATGTTTCTTGCTGTATTGGAAAACAATGTATTTTTCCAGTACTGCTTTAAGAAATAGCATCTTTGGTCACAGTTGCAATTTGGTGGAATAATTCCAACATAAAACCCAATAATACTTTTATTCATTTATCCAAATGGTTACAGCATTCCAAACAAAATTCCTTGAAAGATATGTTTTGATTTTGTGTTGAGAAACTAAGTGCAAGTGTGTTTATTTCCTAAACACCAGAAGGGATCATTTTATGTTCCTAGTCTATTGCTGGTGTGAATCACTAGTCTAACCTTCACTTTTATTCTTTGTCCCTTGCTTAATTTTGCAAAGTCATTTCAGACATGAGTTCAAATTTTGGCTCTGGCAAAAGCAGCACTATTGTAAAAAGCATGTATCATATTTGAAGTAAGACGTAATTTTGTTTTAGCTTTAGGCATACCGTTAAAAAGCCCTATACATAACTTCAAGATCATAGGAACAAGAACAAAATTATTGGGTTTTTTTGCTATATTTCAGAAGGGAAAAAGTGCTGAGGATTAAAACTGGAACAATGGACATGCACAAATCAACTTTTGTTTATTTGTCCATATTACAAAAACAAAGCAAGTGTCTTTTATTGGCAAATAACTAGTAAGAGGAATGCTGGGGCCAATTGATGAATAATATATTCAATCTGAAGAATATATAGAAAAATAGATCCTGGTTGTCTTTTTCTCTGATGCTTATGTGTATAAGTATGAAAGTGACAGAATGTGAGAAAGTAGGGCTTCATGGGTGGAGGTGCAGAGTGTACCTCAGGAGGTAGAATCCATACAGCACTTAACTAGAGTATACTGTCCAACTGTAGCTACTAGACCAATGAGTGATGTGAATGTCCCAAAGAGTGTCAGAAAAGATTTGTTGGAGTTAATCCCGGCATGGGTGATGTTTAGCCATATTATGGATGGAGATATCGAGAATATTCGCTTTGGAGCAAAGAGTTTGAGAAATGATAATGGGTTTAAATGAGGTGAAGAAGAAATATTTCCATTAGCATATTATATAAAGACAAGAGAACAGCAACGATGTCAATGACGTGATAGCCTCTGGTTGCCTTCAATGCAATAATGGTTTTGCTTCCTCATCTCCAATTTTCTCTCAGCATTGACTTGTTCATTGGTAGTGATCACACAGAAACTAAACATTGTAATGTGGAATTCTCTGCCCAGGGAAGCAACTGAGGCTTCTTCACTAAATATATTAAAGATACAGTTAAATAGATTTTTACATAGTAAGGGAATTAAGGGTTATGAGGATCAGATCCTAACACGCTCCAACTCACCATCATGATTCTTTATGCTATAGCTGAAGTTTCTTAATAATACCAGGTTTGATTTTATTAACTGAACCTTCAGTCTTTAAGAAAGAGAATTTAAGATTCCCAATGACCTAAATCTTATGACCCATTCCTTACTGGCCTCCCTCTGAAGTACATAGTTTCTACCTATTAACTTAAAAAATGTCAATTAGATCACTCTTTAAGTTTCTTAATTTGAATGTACACAATTCTGTTCTTTATAACCACTGCAAAACACCTCTTTTAGTGCTAATTTTATTCCTATGAATCCAAACTTGGAGGCCAATGTTTTCCTGCAGTGAAGTGCCTAGAGGTGCATCCAATACCCTAAACTACACCTGAATGGGGCTTCCACGCCCACTAGCCCAATACGTTTCATAGCTTTACATAAAATAAGGTTAACATCTCCTTACAACAATGATTGTTTCAATTATATTAGCAACTGTTCACTGATTTATGCACACAAACCCTTAAGTCACAGTTTCTTGAAAGTATAGAAAATAGACAGAGGAGTGGGTTAAACTCATACATCTCGTTGAATCTTCCCTGTCATTAAATGCAATGATGTCTGATCATTCATTTCAATATTATTTCCCATCTTCTCCCCTTATTTTCCTTTGGCTGCTGGCATTGAGAAATAAATCAACCTCCTTCTTTTATATATTTAACAATTTGATTCCGTTGTTTTCTGTGGTAGATAACTCCAAGGTTTACAATCTTCTCGTTGAAAAAATTTCTCCTGATTGTAGTCCTAAAAAGCAGATTCCATATCCTGGACTCTCCAGACATCAAGAACATCATCTCTGTATCTAGTCTGGTTACAATCCTTTCCAAATATCCTGTTATTCCATCTTTTATAATTAGTCCTACCATTTCTCTCACCACTGCTTTAGAGTCTTCATTTGTTTTCAATAACCTTTTCCTTTTAGCATGTTCATAGATGCTTTTGTAGTCTGTATTTATATTGTTTCCAATCTTATGCTCTTATTTCATCTTCCCTCTCAATCTCTTTCTTTGCTGAACACGAAATTAATCACAGTTCTTAAATAGGATGCCTTTTCTGCAGGCAATTTTGTATACCTCCACTTTAGATCTAATACTATACCTAATTCTGCTCATAAGCAAAGGGTAAGCCTTCTTGGCAGATTTGTTTTTCTGGCAGACAAGAAAAAATTGTTATAATTTATACTGACCTTTTTCACTTTAATCTATTTATACATTTCTTAATCTGTCATGACCAATTTGTGCATCATGCTCTGGTCAAAGTTCAAAGTAAATGTTATTATCAGAGTGTACCATATAGCATACATTATAATAAGGGACTACTTTATGTTTTAGTCACATGTCATTGCATGCGCTATTAGGCGCACATTAATCTGTATGTGTGTGTCAAGTTCGGACTCAACCAGTAAAGAACCATGAAACTTAATTCCCATCTCCAGCGTTTTTATTAATAACATAGTTGTGTAAACAGGCCACATACACAACAAATTGACGACAAGCATTATGAACCCACAGCTTATTGGAATGCCATGTTTTAGTTGATAACGACACTCGGAGGAGAAGAGAGACAAGGGAGATGAAAAGGAATGACATATGCATCAAGACAGAGTGCACTCGTTGTGCTAGCAAAAAGGACGCGTGAGTCAAGTGGAACGTGCAGTGACTGTAAGGAGCTAGCTAAAAAGAAAGCAAGGAAAAACGGGACTAAATTAATATAACAAAGATGGCGATGATTGGAACCATTACATCATTTGATAGTAGCATTGAAAACTGGGTAACTTAAATTGAAAGAGTTGAGTTATATAGTGATGCTAATGGTGTTAATGATGAAAAGAAAGCCAGCGTCTTACTCAGGCTACGTTCACACTAGACTGGATAAATCCGTAACCGAAGCTTTTTCTCTTTGTTTTGACCCTCCGTCCACACTGAAGCAGTGTTCTCCCCTCCAAAAACTGAGCTTTTCTAAAACTCTCTACACAGTGTGTAAATCTGAAAATGCCGATTGAGTAGTGTGTACGGGGTAACCAAAGCTTTTTAAAAACGCTGTCATGACATGCCAGAACAGATGGTAGCGGCAGCGCAGCACTTCATTGTTTTCTTGAACGCAACCTCCAACATTACAACAACAATGGCGGATGGCTTCAGGAGACTGTCCCTGAGCAGAATGTTACTGCAGCATTGCAGTATGACAGAGAATTTCAACCCCCCACACAACCTAACAACTTCAGAGCAAACGGCAATGAGACTGAAGCCAGAGTTAGAAATATACTCACCAAATAATTTGACCCATAACCTACTTAATAAATAAGTATACTCACTTTGCCCTGTTCTCTTCCTTGCTTGTCTGAAGGTAGTTTACATATTTATGCAAGTAAATTTCTGACAATAGATGTGTAACAGCCTAATGTAACATTGTATGGAAATACAAGATACTACTGATGCAGACATATTTTATACATTTAAGAAGGTGCTTTGTGCAAACATTCAATAGATGCAATTGTCACTACTTCCAAAATAACATTTTTAAGTAGTAGCTTATTTTTTTTGTGTAACTTATTTTTTATTGAAGTTCATCAAACATTTCCATAACATGTATTTTAGACATTGTACATATATATCATATAATCATATATATCACAAATCTCCACAAAGTAGTTATCTGGGGTATACACTTATAGAAAATAGTGGAAAGAAAAAACAAGCAAAAGGAAAGAACTATGTACAAGTAGGGAGTGATCTTTTTTTTACAACAGATTCATTGATTTGTGAGAATAAAATCAGGCCTATCAGGCATTATGTAGTTAAACCATGTTTCCCAGTATGAATCAAATTGTTCCAGCTTATGATTAACAGATGCTGTTATCTTCTCCATTTTGTAAATGTCCATTGTAATTTCCATCCATGGATTTAAAGTTGGGCTCTCCTGTGATAACCATTTCCTAGTAAGAGTCTTTTTACCAGCCACCAACAGTATATTCATTAAATATTTATCTCTTTTCAACCATTCTTGAGGTATATATCCAAAATATATGGTCTTACTCTCCAAGGGTATCTCACATTTAAAGATGTCTTGTAGGGCATTGTGTATCCCCCTCCAATAGTTTTTGATAACAGGGCAGTCCCAAAATATATGATAATGATTTGCATTTTGATTTCCACAATTTCTCCAGCAAACAGGGAGGTTACTATCATAATGGGATTTCTGAGAGGGTGTAATAAAATATCTTATCAAGTTTTTCCATCCAAACTCCTTCCATTTCTGTGAATTGGTACACTTCCATTGATATCTCCATATTGTTGTCCATTCTTCCTCAGATATAATTATCCCTCCTTCCTTCTCCCATTTTGTTTTAATGTATGAAGTCGAATGTGTTTTAAGATTTGACAACCCCTTATACATGCTTGAAATGATTCTACTACCATTATCTGAATTATATGCTTTTCTAAAGAGCTCTATCAAGCATGTATTTACCTTGGTTACATTTTAAAGTGTCTTATTAACATATTGTCGCATCTATAAATACCGATAAAAATCTTGTTTTTCTAATAAGTGTTTCTTTTTAAGCATTTCAAAACTGAACAGTGTTCCTTCTTTCATTATGTTGCAAAGAACTGTTATTCCTTTAGCTGTCCAGTCCTTAAATCTAGCATCCAATTTATTTGGTGTAAAATCCGAGTCATATGCACAGCATTTAAGAATTGCAATATCTCCCTCTAGATTATATTCTTTATGGTAGTTTTCCATATTTTAAGAGTCAATTTCACCCTGGGTTATCAATAGTATTTATGTACCTTTGCAGGTTGTTATCAGCCAAAATTGCTTGTATGGGGATGGGAAGTACCTGCTCCTCAATGTTTTTCCATTGAGCTTCATATGATGGGTTGCACCAACATATCACAGCTCTCAACTGTGCTGCAAAATAATAATCTCTAAGAGAAGGTAGGCCCCATCCCCACTTTTCCTTTGCTAATTGCAAAGTTTTGAGACGAACTCTAGGCTTTTTACCCTGCCAAATATACCTTGATAGCATCTTGTCCCATTCATTGAATTGATTTTGATTACTCTCTATTGGTAGGGTCTGAAAGAGATATAACAGTCTGGGCAGTATATTCATTTTAATAGACTCAATCCTTGAACTGAGACTGAAAAAAAGGAAACAGGTTCCATCTTGCCACATTTTCCTTAATTTTTTTATATAAAGGCTGATAATTACATTCTGATAATTTTGCCAAATCTTTTGGCATAATGATGCCCAAATATTTGAAAGACTCTGTGTGCCATGCCCAGGGGTATCGACTTTCAATTTGTTTTGGTGGTCTATAGTAATATGAAAGTAATTGGGTTTTATCTATGTTGATCTTGTATCCTGTTAATTGACCATATTGTTCAAAGGATTGCATCAATTTAGGCAAAGAGTATGTTGGTTGCCCTAGGTAGATCAAAATGTCATCCGCATAACAAGCCAATTTATGTTCTGTCCCTTTAATAGTAATTCCCCTGATATCTTCATTTTGTCTGATGTATTGAGCTAATGGTTCCAGATATAACGTGAAGAGTAGTGGTGACCATGCACAACCCTATCTCGTGCCCCTTTCTGGGGCAAGGCTATTTGATAAATATCCAATGATTTTAGCAGTAGCATTGTCATATAGTGTCTGTATAGTTTTAATAATTATGTCTTGGAAACCAAATCTATGTAAAACTCTGTAAAGAAAATTCCAATTAACTGAATCAAATGCTTTTTCAGCGCCCACGCTGATCACTATTGCTTCGATTTTATTTTTTTGTATATGATCCATAATGTGAAGTGTCCTTTGTATATTGTCTTGAGTCTGGCATTGTCGTATAAAACCTGTCTGATCATTACGTATCATTATGGGTAGAAACTCCTCTAATCGTTTGGCCATGATGGAGGTAAATAACCTATAATTAATGCAACTTAAGTACTCCCTGTCGGTTGCCTCCATGTGCTCCAGTATTTGGTTTTTTTTTAGTTTTAAGTCCTCCTGTGTGAGAGCCAACAGCTGTCCGTCGTTTGGCAATTTCCTTTTAAGTTTTTCTAGTCTGTAACTGCACAAACGCGCACTTTCACAGTGAGATTCGACACCAAACATGTTGTTTGTTTTTTGTAGGTGTGTCCTGCTTGTGCCCAGTTGGAGGAGATTCGCCCAAATACCTGTTTTAATGTGGATGGAGGTATTTTTAAAAACACCTGGTGTGGATGCTTATCGTTTTTACGTGAAACCGGCATTTTCAAAATTATCCGGTCTAGTGTGGACGTAGCCTCAGTGTTACGGGAGCAAAAACATACGGGCTGCTACTGAGCTTGTTAACCCCTGAAAAGCCAACTGACAAAACGTTCAAGCAAATAGTAGACACTCTCCAACAGCATTTAAACCCCAAACCACTGGTCATTGCTGAAAGATTTAAATGTCACAAACAGAATCAGAGCAAAAATAAAAGCATTTCTGAATATTGTGCTGAATTGCACAAATTATCAGAACATTGTCAATTTGGAGCTGGTCTATCGGACGCAGTGAGGGACAGGTTAGTGTGTGGCATGCACTGTGAAACCACACAGAAGAAGCTCCTGTGTGAAAAAGACCTTACATTAGAGAAGGCACTGAACATTGCAATATCATTGGAAACAGTAGTACGGGGTGCTTCAGAGATACAACAAAAATCTCTGGAATATGCTACAAATAAAATGTCACTGAACAGAAATGAAGGAAAGAAATGTTACTGTTGTGGGAACATGTCACATGACCCTGAAGACTGTTGGTTTAAAGACAAAGAATGCAGAAACTGGGGCAAACAGGGCCACATTGGCAGAGTGTGCAAAACTAGTAAACAGCAGAAAAAGGACAAAATACAGAGAAACAAGAAACCCCAGAAAGGAAAATACAACAATGTACACAAAATGAAAGAAAACAGTTCTGATAAAAATGACTCAGACATAAGTGAATTGTCTTGTCTGCAACTTCACAGCATGAAAGAGACAGATGATCAAAGAGTAATGTGGATCACTCCACAAGTGGCAGGTGTGAGACTGAAAATGGAGTTGGAAACAGGCTCAGCTTTAACAGTGATCTCTGTACATGACTACAAATGACTGTTTTCTCACATACCTCTGAAACGAACTAAACTGGTGCTAAAGACTTATACAGGACGGAGAGTGCATCCCAAAGGTAAAATTAAAGTGACAGTGAACTATGAAGACAAAACACAGCAGCTGAACCTCTACGTACTGAGAAATGGAGGACCACTGTTGCTGGGACATGAATGGCTCAGGAAAATCCAGTTGGAGTGGCACACCATCAAGGCACTAGATGTGTCAGCAAAGGAGGGAAGCAAGGCTACATCTGAGAGACTGTCACAAATACTTGCTGACTCTGAGGAAGTGTTCATGAAAGGAACAAGAACATTTCAGGGCATGAAGGCAAAGACTGAGTTTGAGGAAAATGCATGTCCAAAATTTCCCAAAGCCAGGCCAGTGCCATATGCAATCCGTCCTACAGTGGAGGCTGAGCTGAAAAATCCTGAGCAGACTGGGGTCCTGTCAAAGGTGGACTGGAGTGAATGGGCCATGCCTATTGTTCCAGTGATGATGGAAACCTCCAGCACAAAACCAGGAAAACCAAGCAAGGTGCACATATGTGGAGATTTTAAAGTGACTATTAACCCAGTTCTTTGAACTGCACAGTATCCTCTACCTTGTATTGAGGACATCTTTGCTTCCCTGTCAGGAAGGGAACATTTCACAAAAATTGATTTGGCCGAAGCTTATCTCCAAATGGAAATCGATGACGCGTCCAAGAAATACCTGGCAATAAATACACACAAAGGACTCTACCAGTACAACAGGTTTGTGTTTGGGATAGCATCAGCTCCTGCAATCTGGCAAAGAGCAATGGACCAGGTCCTGCAGGGGATTCCAGGGACTCAGTGTTACCTGGATGACATCATTGTCACCGGCAAAGATGACAACGGACATCTTTCTAACCTTGAACAAGTGCTCACCAGGTTACGAGAATATGGGCTCAGAGATAATCGACAGAAATGTGAGTTTTTCAAAAAGGAAATCTCATACTCTGGGCATGTGATCAACAAGGATGGCTTACACATGTTTCAAGACAAGATAGAAACTGTGCTTAAGGCACCACCACCTGAAAATGTGTCTCAGCTGAGAGCATATCTTGGTCTAGTGAACTACTACCAGAAGTTCTTGCCTAACCTGTCCACAGTCCTACACCCACTGAATGCACTATTACAGTCAGGGAAACAATGGAAGTGGACTGAGAACTGTGAGAAAGCATTTCAGGAAACTAAAAGACTCATAACCTCAGAAGGGGTGCTCGCGCACTTTCACCCCTCCTTACCTATCTGACTAGCTTGTGATGCCTCACCCCATGGGATAGGAGCTGTGTTATTGCACAAGTTTCCAGATGCCTCAGAAATACCAATAGGCTTTGCCTCAAGAACGTTAACTTTAGTTGAACACAACTACACACATGGACTGACAGAGAGGCCCTAAGCCTTGTGTGGGGAGTCAAGAAATTCAGTCGCTACCTGTATGGTCAAAAGTTTACTCTGTTGTCTGACCATCAGCCTCTCGTGTCAATCTTCAACCCAAGAAAAGGCGTTCCAGTGATGACAGCACAAAGGCTGCAGCGATGGTTTCTTTTCTTAGGAGGTCACATGTGTACCATTGAGCACAAGGGGTCCAAACAACACGGCAACGCAGATGGTTTGTCACGTTTACCACTGCCGACTTCAGAGGTAACTACACAAATGGATCCAGCAGAGGACTTTCACACAATAGTTGAACAATTACCAGTGATGCACAGCCTAATTGAAAGGAAAACACGCAATGATCCTATGTTGTCAAAAGTGTATGACATCACAGTAAAGGGATGGCCAGCGCATGGTAACACACTGTTTCCAGCCTTTTCAGCGAGGAAGGAGCAGCTGTTAGTGTGTCAGGGAACACTAATGTGTGGCTCACAAGCTGTGATTCCTCCCAAGCTACGCACCAGAGTGCTGGAGGAACTGCACAAGCAGCATCTGGGTACCATGAAGATGAAAGGTCTTGCCCGTGCCTATGTGTGGTGGCCAGGAATCGATAAACAGATTGAGGACTTGACCAAGAACTGCTCTGGATGTCAAAAGATCCAGAACACACCACCACAATCCCCTCTCCATCCATGGGAGTGGCCTTCATCACCATGGCAACGAGTGCACATTACTTAGCTGGACCATTCATGGACTCTATCTTTTTAATCGCCATTGATGCACATTCCAAATGGCCAGGGGTCATCAAAATGAAGACAACCACATTGGAAAAGACCATTACAGTGCTAAGGACCATGTTCACCAGGAATGGCATACCAGAACAAATCTGCACAGACAATGGATGACAATTTGTCTCTGAAGAATTCCAAAGTTTTGTGAAGAACAATGGAATCAAGCACTTTACATCTGCCCCACAAATGGCTTGACAGAAAGATTTGTGCAGACATTCAAGAAAGCCATCAAGGCAATGGACAGCAAAAATTGACCACTGCAACACAAGATAGACAATTTCCTCCTTACCTATCATAATGCAGTACATACATTACTAATCAGACTCCAGCGATGATGTTTCTGAACAGGAACCTAAGGTCCCACATGGATCTTCTCAAACCAGATATACAACGTGATGTGGAGAACAGACAGTTCAAACACTTGAATACTAAGCCAACATGGAGCTTCAGTGTGGGATAATCAGCTCTTGCACAGGATTACCAGACTGAAAAGTGGCAGCCGGGTACAATTTCCACCATAGACGGGCCACTGATGTACAGTATACAGTGGAGGTGGGAGAGCATGTATGGAGACGTCATGTGGACCAAATCCTGGATGCTCAGCTGAAAAACACAACACCACCTTGCCCTGACTCCCCTGACATAGAAGCAAACGCTCCTGATGTGACCACATCAGCCTCATCTACAGATAAGCCTTGCCTGGACTCCCCTGACATAAGCAAACACTCCTGAGGTGACAGCAACACCCTCGTCCACAGATAAGCCTGCCATCAGTGCTGATGACCCACCTGATGTACCTGTGGAGACTCATTCTCCAATGCAAACATTTTAGGACAGACATTAACTGGAGAGGCAGACAAGACCTCCCCAGAGACATGAGTTCTAAATAGGTCTTAGACCAAAAGTGAAAAAAAAGAAAAAGAAGGCTTGTTATAATTTGATATTATTAAGTTACTTTGTTATAATTTGTAAATAAATAGTAGGCTTTGTATTTTAAGGGTAAACATATTTGTTTAGCATAGTATCCCAGTAAAAAAAAAGGTTGATACACCATTAAAGTAAAAGGGAAGGAGTGTACCATGTAGCTTACATTATAATAAGGGACTACTTTATGTTTTAGTAACACGTCATTGCATGCGCTATTAGGCGTGTATGGATGTGTACATGTGTGTGTGTCAAGTTCGAACTCAACCAGTAGAGAACCATGAAACTTAGTTCCTGTCTCCAGCATTTTTATTAATAACATATTTGTGTAAACAAGCCACATACACAACACAAACATATATCACCATACAGAACCCTGAGATTTGTTTTCTTACAGGCATACTTAGTAAATGCAATAACCATAATAGAATCAATGAAAGACTGTACCAAAAAGGTGGACAACCAGTGTGCAAAATACAACAAACAGTTCAAACACAAAAATATATAAATAAGCAATAAGTATTGAGAACAAAAGATGAAGAGTTCTTGAAAGTATGTCCATTGGTTGTGGGAACATTTCAATGATGGGGCAAATTAAATTGAGTGAAGTTATCCCCTTGGGTTCTGGCGCCTGATGTCTGAGCAGTAATAGCTGTTCCTAAACCTGGTGGTGCGAGTCCCATGGTTTCTATACCTTCTTCCTGATGGGAACAGTGAGAAGAGAGCGTGTCCTGTGTGGTGGGAGGTCCCTGATGAAGGATGCTGCTTCCTTGTGATAGGCCCCCTTATAGATGTGCTCAATGGTGGGGAGGGCATTACCCATGATGGACTGGACTTTATCCAGTACTTTTTGTAGGATTTTCCATTCATAGGCGATGGTGTTTCCATATCAGGGAATAATGCAACCAGCCAATATACTCCACCACATATCTATAGAAGTTTGTCAAAGTTTTAATGTCATGCTGAATCTTCACAAACTCCTAAGGAAGTAGAGATGCTGCTGTGCTTTCTTTGTAATTTCACTTGCGTGCTGAGCCCAGGACATGTCCTTTGAAATGATAGCACAAGGAATTTAAAGTTTCCTTTGTTCAAATTTGAGATCCGAATTTTTCATTCTGGCCTTCACTCCTGTCCTAATGAATGATTCTCTCATGTTATAATAATATGGTAAACTTTTCCTTTCTGTGTGGACAATTTTTAAGTCTAGTATAACCTGTTTTCTTGCTGGTTCAAAGCCTTTAGACATATAAAAAAAACATTATTAGCACTCTTGTCCTAATTTTCTCTGGCTTTTGTTCTTTTTCTTCCTTCCTTCTTTGTTTCTTTCTCCTCTGTCTCCTTGCACAAGTTCCTCACACTGGATCTGTCATTCTAGTTTAAACTCTCACTGACACTAATGAGGATTGGTCCCACTCATTCCCACGTGGAACCCCCTCAGGTTATGTTGGTCCCATTTACCCCAAAACCAGTGTCAATGTTCCAGGAATCAGAGTCTCTTTACCTTTGCCCCTTCCTGAACATGGAAAGGTGATGTCATCTGAGACCCTTTGGTTTGACTGATAGTCAGACTGCATGACAATGAATTCATGGGTAGACTCATGAAACTCACTTGAATTTCCTGTGCACATTATAAAAAGGAGTTGTGGGTTATATTAATTTTTCAGGATTGGTGTACTGCTGACAAGACTACCATTTATGGCCCACCCCATATTGCCCTTGTCAGCCACCTGCAGCTCTTCTGGTTAAGATACTCAACAGTGCTGTTGGGAAGGGACTTGCAGGATTTTTAACTAGATTGAAGGACCAGTGGAATATTTTCAAGTCAGCTGCCTTTAAGGGAACCCACAGGTGGTGGTGATCCCATTCACTTGCTGCCCATGTCCTTGGTGCCAGCAGCCAAAAGTTTGGAAGGTGCTGTTAGAGTAGCCTAGATAAGTATTTGCATTGTATTTTGAACACAGTATACTTTGGAGCCACTGTGAGCCACAGGTGGATGGAATGAATGCATGCCAACCAAGTGGGCTGCTTAATCCTGCTTGATGTTGAGCTCCCTGAAAGTAGTTGATTTTGTACTCATCCAGGCAAGTGTAGAATATTCCATCCTACCTTTTACCTTGTGGATGATGGAGGTGAATTGTGAGACTTATACTTCCAGATGCCATATGCAAGTTTTGTTTCATTTCCTAACATAATGCCTGATATCAAAAGATGCAGATCCTAGAATTAATGGAAAGCAGAAGGCTCCAATCACTGGCTACTGTACTATAATGTCAAAGGTACAGCCTTTTAGATAAAATGTTTAAACATGGATATCATCTTATTTGGGTGTATAAAAATATCCAAAGGCATTATTTGAGCAGTTCTAGCCCATGTCTATCCCATAAGCAATCACTAAAAGAGTTTAGCTAATCAATTACTTCTCTGGTCTTTTTGAGCAAAGCATAAGTTGACAGTGATTACTGTCAAATACTTTATTGCTTGTAAGTGCATTGGGGTGACATGAGGTCATGAATGGTGCTATATAAATTTAAGTCATTGTAAAAGAAATGTGTAATGTGGGTGGTATCCTTACAAATTTTTAAAGTGCCTTTAAAATGTAAAGTACTTTGCTTTTCCATTGGGAGCTAGTAGAAAAAAAATGACTAATCAATATAATTTTAAAGCTTTAAAATAAAAAATATTCTTAAACCTAAACAAAATTGAGAATGTGGAAACTGGAACTCTAAAAGGAAAAATGATATGTCAACAAAAGTTCCTGAAAGACGATGACAGATGCGATTATAAAATTTCTAGTACTGACAAACTCAACATGAGATGTGAAATCTGATAAAAAGCCACAAGAGTATTATGAAACAAGCAAGATCCAAAGATCTCTCTGTGCCAGGAGTGTACGAACAAAAGAATCATATGTGGGCCACGAGTATAAGATTAATCCATTTTTTTATGGAGAAGAACAAAAATTTTTACAATTAACATTGGTATGGTTTTGAATACTCTGCAGGGTTCATAGTTTCCTATAAAATTCTAGAACAGCACATATGCTCAGTGATTTCAGTATCTGTATTCTTCAGTATGGTTTCAAACTCATCTATTGACCAATATGTTGCATATCAAGGCCAATACAAATGTGGCAAAGGGAAGATATCTGGTTTGGAAAATTGTATTAGCTTGAGATGGAGTTTTTTTTGTGAACAGAAATTTAAAGAAATAACAGAGGGTTAGAATTATTTGCCAGAGATATTTGTGTTGATATAAAAAAAGGCTTAAAACCTACTGAAAGTCTTTTGCTACTAGGCCAAAAGTTTACAGATGACACCATATTAAAGAAAAGTTACAGATCATGCATTCTGGATTATCTTGTCATAGAGACAGGAACGTTGTTTCCACTGGTAGGTGAGACTAGAACTAGAGGACATAGCCTCAAGTTTTGGGGGGTGTAAATTTAGGACGGAGATGAGGAACAACTGCTTTTCCCAGAGAGTGGTGAATCTGTGGAATTCTCTGCCCAATGAAGCAATGGAGAATACATCAGTAAATATATTTAAGACAATATATTTTAGATTTTTTGCATAGTAGGGTAATTAAAGTCTATGGGGAAAAGTCAGGTAGGTGGAGATGAGTCCATGGCCAGACTAGCCATGATCTTACTGAATGGCAGAGCAGGCTTGACGGGCCAGGTGGCCGACTCCTGCTCCTATTTCTTATGTTCTTATGTTCATTTTGCTGTGAGAAATTGACTGTTTTCAATGCTGATTACACATGAGATGGGCCAGTGCCCTATGAATGTCTTCTGCAGTATAAATTGAGAATTGCATGCCAATAGATCTTTAATTTTGATATATTTCCACAAACACATCTATTTAGATATTTTGATACCTTGTTTATTATCCAAACTTGGTCTGTAGCCCAGGATGAATGTTCAGTTTGGACAGTTGCTACTTCAGTACAGGGTGATTCCATGAATTTGAGAAGGCATGTAAATAGGTTTATCATAGAAGTTTACAGTACAGTTTAGGTTAATTCCTATTGCAAGAGTCCAATCCATAGGCCTATTGATGGCACCTAAAATTCTCTTCTAGATATTTCTTACATGTGACGGGTTTTTCTAGTTCCATCATCTTTTCAGGCAGCTGATTATGGATCTCCACATGCGTTGCATGAGTGTTATTTTAATATTCAGCTTCTCCAAGTCCTTCTGCTATTTAATTCTATCTCCATTATTCACTGACTTTCATAATTGTTTCAGTTGTTTCTTCATCATGTTATTTTCCTGCAGTGTTTTACATATTCAAGTTGTATTTCAATTATAAATTAAAATTCTTTCAATTTAGTGAGGAAATTAAAAAAAACAAACAATTTGCATTTATATCGTGCCTTTCATGAACCCAGCTTTTACATTGATCCTAACATGGAGAACTCACCCTCAATTTTCTATAATCAGTAATGAAGCAATGATCAGAACATCTACTTTTAATAATGTTGTAAAATGGATAAGTATTGGTGAGGACTCTTGAGAAATCCTTTCTGTGAGACTGAGATTGCAGAGCCAGTTGCGTGTGAAGTTTAAGTGTCACATTTTAAAAGCAAGCTGGGCCTGTAAGGACCTTCTGTGGAGGCTAAGATTATTTGGCTTATTAGGCACTTAGCCCATGCCAAGTTTAAGTGGATCAGCTATTGTGGAAGCAACTATTGTCCAAGTGGAACAGCGTAAGAGTGGAGAACAGAGGCTTCTGAGGGAAGGGACATAGCCGAGGTTGAGGTTTCTGTCAGAGTTCTTTTTCTTTGTCTATTAGTGTCAAGCTAGAGTAGTGAGCATTGATCCCAGGCCAGTGGTGTGTTCCTCATGCAGGATGAGGGAGATCTTGGAGACCTTCAGTTTCCTAGACTGCTACAGCTCGAGACGTGCATCTGGGTGAAGCTCTATACAGACTATGTTAGTGAATTGGAGCTGGATGAATTCCAGATCATTTGGGAGAGTGATGTGGTATACAAGAGCTACAGGGAGGTAGTCACACTTGGGTTGCACGAGTCAGGGTGACTGTGGCTATTCCCCTCAATAACAAGTATACTGCTTTCAACACTCTTGGGGATTGGGGGGTAGTGAATGACCTAAACACATTGATCAGATCTGTAGCATTGAGTCTGGTTCTATCGCTCAGAGGGAAGGAGAGGGGGAGAAGAGGAGACCAGTGATGATAGGGGATTCAGTAATTAGTGAAAAGATAGGTGATTTTGTAGACTTGAAAAAATTTCCTGGATGCCAGGGTCAGCAACAGCTTGGATGTCAGGGACATCTCAAAGTGGGTTCAGAGCATTCTCAAGGGGGAGGGGGAGCGGGAGCAGCCAGAAGTCATGGTACATATTGGTACCAAGACATAGGTAGGAAAAGCAGCATTTCTACACTTAAGAAATATTGCAAAGGTATGTCCATTTCTGCCATGTAATGATACTGAAAAATAAATTCACATCTTTATATCAAATAGACTAGATTAATGCAATGTACTTCACACTGCTTCAAGAGCAGTCTATTGATAAACTTAAACTCATTCAGAATGCTGTTGTTAGAATTTCAATCAAAAAATTGAAACAATTTAAACAATCTCTCTCAAAAGATAATTGGCAGGTCCGACTTTTTATGAACTATGCTCCTAAACTGTGGAATTCAATACTTAAAACTGTAAGGGTTGCTGACTCAACTCAGTTGACGCTTTTGAACACCAACTTAAAACCTGTTTCTTTAATCTTGTTTTTAATTAACATCTTTTTGTCTTTTATTTTCATGTTTATACTTTCATCTCATTGTAAAGCACTTTGAATTTCATCATCTTTTTGAAAAGTGCTCTATAAACAAAGTTGTTATTATTGTAGTTGTGTTTTTATTTTTTTCCCATCAGCTCAAGCTGGTAAAACCTGAGCTATGGACACAGCCAAGCACACTCATTTCTCAATTGCTAGGAACTTTTGGACTATTCTAGCATTGTTTACTATTGTGGTTTTCTGAAGATTTACGTAAATATTTTTGTGTAGGTCTGATTGTTTAATGCTATTGTGTAGTGACTTTAGGATAATACCAGTTGTAGATATTACTATTGGGACAATGTATACCCTGTTCGTGTTCCAAAATCTTTCAATTTCCTCTTTTAATTCACCATATTTCTGGTGTTTTTCACTTACTGATTTCTGTAAGTTATGTGTGATTGGAATGGCTATATCTATTACGTTCTTCTTGATTGTTTATCCTGTAATAGTGTATCTGGATGGTTATTATGGATTGCCCTATCCAAAATAACTGATCGATCATAATATTATCTGTGGTATTCTGATTCTAAAACTGGATCAGGCTTGTATTTATAGTTAAGTATGGTGTCTTTTATGAGTTTATATTTTAAAGCAAGATTTTGATGAATGACGTTTGCCACTTGATTGTGCCTGTGTGAATAATCAGATTGTGTAAAAGTCCTATAGGATCCTGCAATGTGTTGGACTGATTCTGGGTTTTTTTCTTGGCATTTTCTACATTTATCATCTTGAATTTGTTGGTCTTTTATTATGTATTTTTGATAATTTTTTCTGTTAACCACCTGGTCCTTCAGTTTCTGGAAAGAGGTCTCCAATTCTAAGCCAGGTGTTCAATGCTTCCTTGTTGACATCTGATCTGCTCAGTTTGTGGGGACGTCTTCCATGGAGGGTCATGATCTTCCATTGGTTAACTTTTTCTTCTATAGTGATAGTTTCTTCATTTTTCTGGGTTGTGCTTTTGTTTAAGTCTAGTGGTGTGTACTTCTTATCAGAATTGCATATGCTCACCTGAAGTGCTGAATCCTGTTGTCGTTGTTGAAAATATATCTTTAGAAATTTTATCCGACTGTTGTATAGATTTTTAATGCCTTTTATTCCTCTTCCTACTTCTGTCCTAGGTAATGTTAATCTATTAATCTAGGTATTATATTATCATTATTGTTATTATTATTACTGCTTGCCTGTTGCAAGGGCAGGAATGGCTGTTGAATTTTCTGGGGTTTAGATGTTTCAATGTACAGGGAGAGAAGTAAAGAGGCAGGGGAGTAGGATTGCTAATGAGGGATAGTATCACAGCTACAGAAAGGGAGGTGTTACGTACCTGTGGGTAACTTGTACTTGTCACGTGACAGTGATGTTGAAGCTATACTGGACCTAAGGTAATGGTCTTGTGATGGTGGAGTGACGTCATTTTCCAGCCAGTAGAGATCATGAGACAGTTTTTTTCAACGGGGTATAAAAGGAGGACCCCTCCCTGTGAGGAGGGGCAGTTCGTGGCTGGATTTGCCATTTTTACTCCATGCTACTGCGTGGTCCAATGTTATGATGCAGTTCCATTGAAAGGTGGAGTTTTATTTAATGCCTAAAGTTTAAAGGGTCATTGCCGGCAGTTTCTTTATAATACTGCCAGTTAAAAATCAGTGGAGAGTGAAAATTGGAGTTCAGGAGCTAAAAGATTGAGGAAAGTCGATTTCGACGGCGAAACAGGTTCGACCTTGTTTGATCCTCATTCAGAAGGAATTCGTTGGCTGTGCCCGTGTTGGCCCCTGTGATAAGAGCAGAAAGGGTTGGGTGCACAGTTTTGTCAAGGAAAGGTCAGTACCTTTAAGCTATTTCATTTTCATCTTCGTAAATTCTCCAGGAAAAGTATAGTTTGACTGGGAACCACAACAACACGACGTGAAAGAGAATTTAAATCGTCTAAAAAAGTCTCTCCTTTAATGGACTGTAAGCATTTTGAACTTTCGCAGTACTACTTTGAAGAACTATTTTTGCAACATCGCTTTAAGAACTGTTAACAACTTGGGAGTGTAAATTGTACACTCACAGAATTGCACAGCAGAAATGTGGAAGCACTTTAGGGAACATTTGGATAGGTTTGTCCCACTGAGGCAGGGAAAATATAGTAGTGTGAAGAAATAATGGTTGACAAAAGATGTGGAACTTCTAGTCAAGAGGAAGAATTCCCTGTACTCTGCAATAACTGACTAGGTACTTGATGCTAACAGCAGGCACTTGTTGCACTATTAGTAGTTACACTATTATTGAAGTGAAAAGGAACAAGAGCTAAATGCATTCTTCTTCCCCTCGTAGAGATGATTCACAGTATCTTGAAGAACAAAGCAGATGTATAGTTCAAGTTAATGTAAGTAATAAATTACCATGAAAAGAACATTGGTAGATTAGATTTATCACAGAAAATTAGAAGGCACTGCACATTAGGTGAATAAAGTGATCCTTATTCTCAGTAAGTGGAGTCATTGTTCATGTTAAAAGAGAACTATGGGCATTAATTGACATCATTTGATGTGTTAAGTCAGCTGTGGAGGAGCAATCAACACAACAAACAGGATGCTGAATTACATTGCATCCCGATGATTTCACACTCCCTGTCATAGGCTTTGCTCAAAGATAGGGAACTAACAGGATTTGTGCAGTTATGTAATTCATTGCTTTTCTAATTCTGGACAATGATGGACAAAGGAAACATCAAAGTTCTGGAAATGCAACAGGGAAGATAGACCAAGCTGATCCCTGTGCTCAAAGGACTGAGCCCACAGCATTGCAATGCTAAATGGCTGAGGTTATTCAGTGGTGTACAATCTTTGTGCCCAGCACCCCCTCCATGTGCACAAGTAATCCCCCTTTACTGCATTTGGAACTTCAGGCATGCATATTGTCTTCAACTTAACATGGCCCTGCTCCTTCAGCTAACCTGCTTCCTTCCTTGTGGTTAATCTATTTGTAATGAAAAGCCCCCACGTAATCACACAGCCACCCTATGAATGAATGACTTGCAGTGGGACATCCGGCGATTGAAACTGCTACCCCACTATCAGAACACCTCCACAACCATTCTTAACCCTATGACTGGACAACCCTTTGTTAAAGAAAAGGTCACTGCCAATACCACAAGGGTAAAAGTGAAGCAATATCAAGATGATTCAAAATAAAATGTTGATCTTCCTGAGAGAAGAAATGTCACCACCTAGGTGAGATACACCGAGCCACAGATTTAAGATAATTGTCAAAGAAACAGTAAAGCAATATCTTTATTCAGAAATACTGGCATCTACCTGTGAATCAAGACCCAAAACAGGCTTGAGGAAGAGCACTTCATCTTAAATACAGACACATTGCTATATCTTATTCAACTTTAGGTAGCAACACACATAAAATCCTGGAGGAAATCAGCAGGACAGGCAGCACCTATAGAAAAGAGTACAGTCAACGATTTGGGCTAAGACCCTTCAGCAGAACTGAAGAAAAACAGATGAGGAGTAGAATTAAAAGGTGGGGGGAAGGGGAACTTTAGGCAGCTTAGCTTTTTTGACTTGCCATTTCTGCTCTAAGTCATCCATGATTTTTCTTCAAGTTTTCTTGCAATTAGCATAGCCTTACCTGCTAGTAGAAACACATATTACAGAAAGGGCATTATACTCAAATTGCTCATTAACCCAAATATATTTGCTTTTGTCTGATCAATTCCTCCCACTCAACATGCCTTCTTATTTCTTTTCCAGTTCTAATGAATGGTCTTCAATCTGAAATGTTAACTTGCTTTCTTTTCCCACACTTCTACCCTGAACATCTCCACCATTTAACTTCTTTATTTCTCTTTAGTAAATTGTTGTGATCTGCTGTGCATGCACCAAAAGCAGATTTGGTGATAACCTTTAGAAATCAAATGGATAAGTAAAAGGTGAAGGTTAACAACTTTAAGGGCTATGAAAAGAGAGCAGCTGAGTAGGATTTGGGTAACTTTAAGAATACTTCCAACTATATTCTGCTGTATTTGTCTGTGGCTACATGATATCTGAAACTATAGGAGGCTTTCAGCATGTTGGCCTTCACCTTTCAGGATGTTTGGGAGCTCATGGTGCACAAGATGCTGGTGAAGCTGTACTTGGAGTATTGTGTTCAGTTTCAGTTGCCCTGCTTTAGGAAAGATATTATTAAACTGGAAAGACTGTAGGAAAGCTTTACAAGGATGTTACCAGGACTTGAGGTTCTGAGTTAAAGAGGGAAGATAGATAAACTAGGAATTTATTCCTTGAAGAGCAGGAGACTGAGAGGTTATAAAATCATTAGTGAATGCATTCCATCTTATTCCCAGGATTGGGGTATTAAAAACTAGAGGGCACAGGATTAAGATGAGAGGGGAAACTTTTTTTTAATATACAAAATGTTGTATATTATGTACATACAATGAGCTGCCAGAGGAAGTGATCGAGGCAGGTATAATAACAACACTTAAAAGACATTTGGACAAATATATGGATGAGCCAAACACTCAAATGGGACTAACGTTGGTTGGCATAGACCAGGTGGGCTGAAGGGTCTGTTTTTCCTGCTGTATAACTCCATGACTGTATGTAGGGAAAAGATACGTTATGTGCTTGTGATCCTCCAAGTTTGCTTTTCCTCTTTGTGCTGTGCACAGGTGTATTGTTATAAAGACAGAATCGTCTTGAATGCAGTCCTTTGAAAATGTTGCAAAGGTGGAGTGCAAGAGCTGCAAGCAGAATTCCAAATGTAACCAATAATATTCTCAGTGCAAATTAAATTGACCTAGACATTTGTCCAATTACTTAATTAGACTTGTTGATGCCATCTTGACATTGAATGGAATGTATTCATTTTGATCATGTTGACCCTACTCAGTAACAAACTAATGGGGAAATCCTGACTGTGAAGGCCCACTTCCAGAATATACAAGATTGAGGGTAATTGAAGTGTTGAAGCCTGGACAGCATCAATCACCCAATCCACAGGGCAAGCAGGAATGAATTCTCTCATTTAACCTTGATTTCTCTATATTGCTTCTCAAATATGTTAATACTTACCATCATGTACATTTTTGTTATTTTGCATATAACTATTTGGATTTTAAAATATTTGAAAGTTATTTATATGCAACTATTAGAAACAATTACTTCAGTAACATGGTTAAAAATTTGCCTTACATTTCTGACCCTTCTTAATGAACAACCCGGGCACAAGATGCAAGCAATTAACTCTACATCTCTCCACTGGGTCTCACCAGTGAACAACGCTTGACCCAGACGTAAACTATTACCTCAACAAATTCAAAACATGTTTTCCAGTGCTACCCCACACTCCAATCACATTAAGATATTTTGAAAGGAAATATTTATTCTCCATAGTGATTAGAACAAACAACAGAACATTAGATTTGGCCAACAAGCATTCAAAATACCTGGGAGACTGAATTATGTACCATTTCAATAAAAAAAAATTGTATGAATGAAAATTATACTCTGTTCTTTGACATTTCTGCCCTGTCTCTGAAAGACAATCTTTTACTATGATTCTCTGCTTTCTGTTGTTGAGCCAATTTATTATCCATGTTGCCACTGACCTCTTTAGTCTATAGGCCCAATTTTCCTCACAAGTCTTTTATGTCAATGCCATCAACACTGTCTGTTATTAACTCAAATTGCTTATTTTTTCCTGAAAATATTTCTAGAATGTTCCTCCAGCACTGAAGTCAACTTATTGTTGCTGAGAGAGTCTTTACACCCCTTTCTGAGCAAGGTTGTTATACTTGTCATCATTCAGTTCTCTGACATAATTTCTGCATACAGGGAGGATCAGCAAATTGCAACAAGTATTTCTGCTTTTACTTTCTTTAACAATGTAGAATACAACTGATTGGATTGGGCGACATTCACTTTAAGCACAGGCACCCCTTCTAATATGATTTAGTCTGGTCCACTACACTAGGGGTTCCCAACCATTTTTATGCCATGGACCAAGACCATTAAGCAAGATGTCTGTGGACCCCAGGACTGGGCAGTGGAATAGCAGTGACAAGAAATTAATAGTTTTGCTTTAACAAATCCCTCTAAGTTGGTGACAATGTGGCTGGCACTAAGTATTAACTGAGATGCATTGGAATGGTGCTTCATATTTGTAGTGCAAGCAATTTGACATTATTACCATCTCCTCTATGAGCACTTCCCTAGTGTGGAAATTAAATGCAACAATGAAGATTTCCATTCCCATTCTCGGTCCACAACTTTCCTTTAAATATCTGACATTCTTATGCTTCTACCATTGAGATACAGACAGTAAATTGCATTTCCTCTGTTTAACTATGCTTATTCTTTAATGTACTGATTATGTCTGTTTTAATTTCCTTTTCTCCTCCTTCCCTTGAGTATACTCTGTTCAGCATACTTTTCTTGGGATTAAAAAAGAAAAATCTTCCTTTTGTACACTGGTATTACTCCCACACTTGTAATTCATTGATGAATAATTAATAGTTCCCAGATCTAAGTTACAATATCGACATTGTTTTCCCCTTAATTCTATTTTCCTGTATACCCAATACATAAGTTCTGTTTTGAAAGGAGGCACAGTCAACCACAATGGAAGCAAATAATTGCTCTTCTTTGGGCAAGATATCTTCTTACTGATCTTGTTCAGCTTTTCAAACGTTTTCCACTAAGCAGTCCCTTAATGTCTAATTTGTTTCAACTTCGGTTTGGGTTCTGAGGCCAATATGGGATTTGGAATTTCTGCCGTTGGTAGGGCAGGAGATGCTTGAAGGGGTCTGCGGAGAGGGGAAAGGTGTTCTGGGATATAATGAATACTTTCCAACATTTTTGCTAGCTGCTCTCAGTGAACAGACAAAAAGTTCTTAGTACTGTCCTGTATATCCCTTCTCCATCTTGGCAGTCATTGTCTAGGGTTTCAAAGAGGTATTGAGAAAACCCTTTGAATTATTTCATCACTTTCCCTGGTAATCTTTTGCTATAATGAAACTCACATCAATTCTACAGCAAGTTGATGGGAATGTAGGGAAATAAACTGGGATTGGTGTAAATTGATTTTGGTGGTCTGGTATCAAGCTTGCGAATAATGTGATCTGCCAATTGATTTTGGCTGAATTTAATTCAAGCCTAAATGGTGGCGTTGTTAGGCTCAGAAGACAGCTGGTTTTCATGGAGAAAGCACTGGGGATATTTCCTTTGGGATCAGTAAAGTATCTATCTATCTATCTATTTCTCCAGTACCTTGAGATAGAGAGTGCAGAGAACGTTCACCAGGATATTGGCTGGTTTGGAGGATTTTACTTATGGAGAGGGATCAAATAGGCTGCATTTGTTTTCCCTGGAGTAAGGAAGACTTAGTGATTACCTCATAGAAGTACATCAAATTATAAGAAGCATAGATAGGTAGATAGAAACATAGAAACCCTACAGCACAATACAGGCCCTATGGCCCACAAAGTTATGCCGAACATGTCCCTACCTTAGAAATTACTAGGCTTACCTATAACCCTCTATTTTACTAAGCTCCATGCACCTATCCAAAAGTCTCTTAAAAGACCCTATTATATCCATCTCCACCACCGTTGCTGGCAGCCCATTCCACGCACTCACCACTCTCTGAGTAAAAAACTTACCCCTGACATCTCCTACATACCTACTCCCCAGCACCTTAAACCTGTGTCCTCTTATGGCAACCATTTCAGCCCTGGGGAAAAGCCTCTGACTATTCACACAATCAATGCCTCTCATCATCTTGTATACCTCTATCAGGTCACCTCTCATCCTTCTTTGCTCCAAGCAGAAAAGGCTGAGTTCACTCAACCTATTCTCATAAGCATGCTCCCCAATCCAGGCAACATCCTTGTAAGTCTCCTCTGTACCCTTTCTATGGTTTCCACATCCTTCCTGTAGTGAGGCGACCAGAACTGAGCACAGTACTCCAAGTGGGGTCTGACCAGGGTCCTATATAGCTGCAACATTACATCTTGGCTCCTAAATTCAATTCCATGATGGATGAAGACTAATACACTATACACCTTCTTAACCACAGAGTCAACCTGCGCAGCTCCTTTGAGTGTCCTATGGACTCAGACCCCAAGATCACACTGCCAAGAGTCTTACCATTAATACTATATTCTGCATCATATTTGACCTACCAAAATGAACCACTTCACACTTATCTGGGTTGAACTCCATCTGCCACTTCTCAGCCCAGTTTTGCATCCTATCAATGTCCCGCTGTAACCTCTGACCGCCCTCCACACTATCCACAACACCTCCAACCTTTGTGTCATCAGCAAACTTAGTAACCCATCCCTCCACTTCTGCATCCAGGTCATTTATAAAAATCACGAAGAGTAGGGGTCCCAGAACGGATCCCTGAGGCACACCACTGGTGACTGACCTCCATGCAGAATTTGACCCATCTACAACCACTCTTTGCCTTCTGTGGGCAAGCCAGTTCTGGATCCACAAAGCAATGTCCCCTTGGATCCCATGCTTCCTTACTTTCTCAATAAGCCTTCAATGGGGTACCTTATCAAATGCCTTGCTGAAATCCATATACAGTAGATCTACTGCTCTTCCTTCATCAATGTGTTTAGTCACATCCTTAAAAAATTTAATCAGGCGCATAAGGCACGACCTGCCCTTGACAAAGCTATGCTGACTATTCCTAATCATATTATGCCTCTCCAAATGTTCATAAATCCTGCATCTCAGAATCTTCTCCATCAACTTACCAACCTCTGAAGTAAGACTCACTGGTCTATAATTTCCTGGTCTATCTCTACTCCCTTTCTTGAATAAAGGAACAACATCTGCAGCCCTCCAATCCTTGGGAACCTCTCCCATCCCAATTGATGATGCAAAGATCATCGCCAGAGGCTCAGCAATCTCCTCCCTTGCCTCCCACAATAGCATGGGGTACCGTTCGTCTGGTCCTGGTGACTTATCCAACTTGATGCTTTCCAAAAGCTCCAGCACATCCTCTTTCTTAATATCTACATGCTCAAGATTTTCAGTCTGCTGCAAGTCATCACTACAATCACCAAGATCCTTTTCCATAGTGAATACTGAAGTAAAGTATTCATTAAGTACCTCTGCTCTTTCCTCCGGTTCCATACACACTTTCCCACTGTCACACTTGATTGGTCCTATTCTCTCACGTCTTATCCTCTTGCTCTTCACATACTTGTAGAATGCTTTGGGGTTTTCCTTAATCCTGATTGCCAAGGCCTTCTCATGGCCCCTTCTGGCTCTCCTAATTTCATTCTTAATCTCCTTCCTAGTAGCCTTATAATCTTCTAGATCTCTAACATAACCTGGCTCTCTGAACCTTTTGTAAGCTTTTCTTTTTCCCCAGTAAAGATATTAAATACAAGGAGGCAGAGGTTTACGCTGAGTGGAAGGGGTTTTAATGAGGATTTGAGGAGAAAGTTTTTTTTTAATGCAGAGAGTGGTTGATTTCTGGAACTTATCAGAGGAGGTGGTGGAGACAGATTTAATTACTATGCTTAAGAGACTTTTGGACAGGCACCTGATTAGGAAATGTATAGAAGGATCCAGACAGCAGATTGGAAAAAAGTCAGCATGGATATGGTGGATCATTGGATCATAGGGCCCATTTCTCTGACTGTGGAACTGTGCTGTCTGACTCTAAAGCTCTATGTGATGTTTGCTCCAGGTAGTCCATGTCTCAAACTAGGTGGTGTATATTTTAGATGCTTACTGGGGGCGGGGGTTGGGGGATAACAATTAGTGTATGCTGATGATCTATGAGCCTTGTGCCAGGTTTGAGGTCTTGAATATTCTTTCCCTCGTTTGACTAAAGGCTGTGCTGTTGCACTGAAGGTGATGGTGAGTTTCATTATCAATGTCTACCTTCACTGAGAAATGGAAACTAGATCAAGATTCTCATCATAGACCTTTACTGCTGTCGAATGATGATGTAGAGTGGGGACAGCTTTTGTGTTTATTAATTGTAAAGTCCATTCTCTCATGTCATGAATGAGCTGAAGGAGATCTGTTAATGATTCTACTGGCAGCTTTCAAATCAATTGGGAGTTGTCAGCCACCAGGCCAAGATTCTTCCCTCGGCTAATGCCAACAGAAGTTTGGATTTGGATATTTTATTATCTCTGAATAGAAAGGGAATTCTGGTCATTTTAAAATTGGGGATGGCAAAACACTTGGCTAATGAAGTGATGTTTGGAGAGTTTGAAAAGTGAATTTTTGAGAATTGTTCGGAAGCAGTCAATGGATTGTCCGGTTTGTTGAAATGAGACATACAGCATGGAAAGTGTTCTTCTGCTCATCAAAACCATAAGGTACAAATTCATACTTATCATAGGCCAATACCATTTTATTTTCCCTCATTGCCTTCATCTCCCCTACCTACATATGGAGGGCAATTTACAGTGGCCAATTAACCTACCAAAGTGCACATGCTTCTGATTTAGAAGCAAACCAAGAACCCATAGTGGTGGGTGAGATCCGATAGAGTCACAGAGAAAAGGTGTAAACTCAACGTGGATAGCAGTGGAGGTCAAAATTGAACCTGGGCCACTGGAGCTGAGAGACAGAGACTCTAGGAGCTGCACCACCCTACCAGTCATGATAGGACAGGGAAAAATATATAAATCATCTGAGACAGAGACCAGTTGGTGGAAATATAGTACAATCAGAGAAGTTCTGGATTAAGTTATGGGCCTTAAGATTACCAATGAATCAATGTGAACATCAGCGATGGATGAGTAGAGCTCAAGAGTGTGATAGAACATACTGTATGCTATCGATTTTTGGGAAATTGGTGGTGAGGGATGGAATATCAGAATTGCATTTGGAGCAAACATAGGCATGTGTGTTTGTTTGAGCAGTGGCCAGAAAGTGACACTGTCTGAGATTGTGGAGGAAGACAAAAGCTTCTCTTTGCCCAAGGATGAGCTGCAGTGTGCTGTGATTCATCGAAGATTAGATATAAAATGAGCAAGTGGACAGTAAGAGGAGGCAGCTGCCACTGAAGCTTCTGTGCTATGTATTGTGTACTATGCCTATGTATTAACCATCATTCCACATCAAAGGAAAATTATTGCAATTAAAAGATTTTGAGCTGTTATTATTAAGGAAAGACTAAGGGAGCAAGGGAATTCCATGGTTCAGATCTTGAAATAAATCAGAGTATAAATTGGAATGTAGCCTTCACTTTAGCCAAGTGTAGATTTAGGGAGGTAAGCTGCACATTTAATTTGTGGCATGCAGTCAGCCTATAGGCAAGAGAAGGATCCCTTATTTGACAACAAGCTTTCTCTTGTAACCTCTCTTGTATATATTCTCTTGTAACTGAACTACTACTGAGGCCCCTCCAGGTACAACTGAAGAAATTGCCACCGCCTGGAATATTCCTTTATATAAATCAGCTTAGAGTAACCTCCACCAGCCACTTGATTTTTATGTCATCAATCAAGCATCTGACATTGAAAATTAGAACTAAAGTCCAATGCACCGCAACTGTTTACTTGTAACTTATCCATTTTCTGCATTAAGTTCCCTGTAATAAATAGAGTGGTAATGTGAAGTCTAACACTGTTTCCGTTTGCTCTCCAACTCTTTATAGAAACCTGTTGCTGCGTTCCTTGCCAACCTCCACTGTCCTGTCTCAAACCAGGCCTATCTACTTGCTTTGGTCAACCAGCTCTTCCACAGCTGGATTAATGAATCCGCAGTTTTCAGACATACTTTCAGAAGAAATTTTTTGCTCTGTCATGAAACTGAATTTTTCATGTGTTCCACTTTACATAAATGGACACATTTCAAATTTTACAGTGGCATACTGTAATTGGATACTACATACTGGATAGGTATATGGATAGGAAAGGAATGGAGGGTTATGGGCTGAGTGTGGGCCAGTGGGACTAGGTGAGTGTAAGTGTCGGCACGGACTAGAAAGGCCGAGATGGCCTGTTTCCGTGCTGTAATTGTTATATGGTTATACGTTATATAGTTACACTCTTTCTGGTTCTTTATTAAGCCCATTCCCAACAATTCCCATTCACGATATCAGGAACACACTCAAACTATAAACACAACCATAATGAAGCCATCTTTCTTTGCTTTCCTGCTTCCACTTTGCACAGAAGATTTGTGTTTTATTTGTTCGCTATCATCTATTTTGACCTTTGATTATTTGCTCTGGGAAGAATTTAAAATCAAGTCCTATTAGAATTAAGCCACTGTCAAACTTAACTTGCAATAGGTTAAATCTATACTGGGGAGTTTCTGAGGATCTGCAATAGATTTAGATGAAGTACCCATCCAGAATGCACACTTTTCCCTTCAACACTGAGTCTTTTACTCATATTGGGCTCAGCTGTTCATTCCTCAATATATTTGACTTGAGCTTAGAAAGAAGAGGATCTGTGAACACTCATAAATATATATTTCAAATCTCAAAGGAACTTGGTAATGGCCCATAAAATAGTAAAGAAGCAATAAGTAATGAAGAAAATTAGGCAACGGAAGCAATCTGTCATCATAATGGAAAGATAATTTAAGAGACAACTCAGAATAGTTCACTGTAATTTTGCTACTTTGCCACCAAGCATCAGTTGCAGGGTGAATTTTGATTTTTCTTCACGTTTAACCTCAAATATTTAAATATTTCATGGGTACAGTTTTCAGAAAAGGAAAAATATTGTCCCAGCTTTTTAATGATCAACATCACATATGCAGCCTCTTCAAAGCCTCTCAAATAGGTTAAATAGCTGTTTAAACCCATTTACAGATAATAGCTTGTTCAGATAACTTCTTTGTGTCCAGTCCAAGCTTGAAGTGTGGCACTGTGCAGAGATAGCAACTTTTTTCACGTTCCAAGTCTGTTAAGTATTTCCTGGTCACAGATTTAATGTGCCGGCATTGGGCAGTAGTGTAAAATCGGCAGCAATGTTCCTTTAGCAAAAATCTTGTACCAATGTAATCAACAGAGCAGAATTTTCTAGTTTGTTGGTTTTCCTTGTGAAACATGATCCTGGAGTTTTTCAGGAGGTTCACTTTAGAAACGAAGTCTTGTTCCCTCAGTGCTGTAATTCATCTTGCCATATCCAACCTGTCACAAATTAATGCCAGGAAAACTTCACATTGAGTAACAAAATGCAACTGCCACACGAAAGGCTGAGTGATCACAGCATCAGGGAACTACAAATGCTCAGAATTAAACAAAGAAGTGGAGGATGGGTGTTTGGTGGCTGGTTTACAGTAAGAAGTTGCAGTTTAAAACATATCACAAGGAACTATTCAAGCTTTAGCTTTTAACAAAATATGGCTTTGGCTATTCTGCTCTCAACCTTCCCTCTGTACAATGCTCCCCTACCTTTAGGACGATGATTCAACTCCAGGTTTGAAAGAACTCTGGCCCCAGCCATGAGAAATTAGCTACAATGAGAAAAGGAGGAGACTGCAAACTGACCAGCTAAAACAAACATTCCAGAGCCTGGTCCTGATGTGCTGTAAGCAGCATTGCCAATGGCTCCAGGTGCAAACAATGGGGTGATATGGTGGGGCAGCTGGAACAGTTGCAATGATCCATGTTCGGTCTTGACCTCTGGTGCTGCCTGTATGGAGTTTACATGTCCTCTCTATGACTGCAAGGGTTTTCTCCAGGTCCTCTGATTTCCTTCCACATGCTAAGGATGTGCAGGTTGGAAAGTTAATTGGTTCCTGTGAAAGTGGGTAGAATGAGAACTGGGGACAGTTGATGCACATGTGAAAGAGGATAGCCTCCAGGGAAAGAAGAGGGGCTGATGGGATACATAGAGATTGGGCATGGACTCTGTGATCTGAATGACCTACTTCTATGTTATAAGAAAATATAGGAATATGGGTTCTGAGGTCTTGTGTGCCAGCAGAAATCATTCTATATCATGTCCAGCTACCAAAAGTCATTGTGCATTCTGGGAAGCACTGAAAACGGGTGAGGGCACAGATTCAGAATCAGATACACTGCTTTACTTTGTAGAAATAAGTTCCATATGTTCGGCACCATTGGGAGGAATTTGCTAGCGACATGAATATATAAGTGTTGCTCTGGGTACTTTGTCCTAGTGTTGGCAATAGTTTCATGAGCTTGCCTGTCTTACCAATGTCAATGGGAATAAAACAACAAATGTTTTCTTTCAACAACAGCATTATTAAACTCACATACAATAGCATTATTACTCAAACATTCATACACACTCTTTATCCCTACATGAACCTCCATCTATTCATATACTAGAAGTAGGCATATCTCATCCCCATAGCAACACACTTCTTAACCTCTTCACAGTGAAGCTAACAAGGAAATATCAATGATAGTGATGAGAATCATGGGCTTGGTAGCCACAGAACCAATAACCAGAGAAAGATCAGAGGCTATTAAAAATTACTGTATGCCCCTGCACACGCAACACTTCAGTTACATGCTACCAAAAAGATACCTTTGTCCTGAAGAATTGCAGAAGCAAGAACTTGGCAAATTCTATGCCTCTGTATATGAAATTCGCCTTCCACAGTTCAGTTCCTTGCAGTTAGAAGAGAATAAAATAGTTTAAAGGTGAGATTTTGATCAATTGTTGCCATTATTTTGTTTCTGGCACACTGCAGGCAGGCTGAGGAATGAACTGAGTGTAGCCTAAATCCTACATTGCGTAGTACTATTTACTTCAGCTCTATGCAATGGAAAATTAAGTGAGATGCAATACGATAATTTCCAATTCATTCCACACTACCTAGGACACTCAAAGGGATACTTTATACCATCAGTCTCTCCTGTGTATCAGATATGTGTAAAATTACTTCACTTTCAATGGAATGCCACTTTTGGAGAGTATCAAAGGACAATGTACCACTTTGGGTTCACCCAGCGTGACTAGCTTTTAATTTCGCAGTGCCATTAGTCCCATCCTGAAGATATAAATGGTAAAAGTGAGATCAAAGGAAGGATGCAACAATTTGAGACCAAAAGGAGATGTTTTTATGTTGATAAAAGATGTGGTAAGAACATAGTACATAGAATAGTATAACACAGTACAGGCCCTTCGGCCCACAATGTTGTGCTGACCCTTAAAGCCTGCCTCCCATATATCCCCCCACCTTAAATTCCTCCATATACCCGTGTAGTAGTCTCTTGAATTTCACTAGTGTATCTGCCTCCACCATAGACTCAGGCAGTACATTCCACACACCAACCACTCTCTGAGTAAAAAACCCTCCTCTAATATCCCCTTGAACTTCCCACCGCTTACCTTAAAGCCATGTCCTCTTGTACTGAGCAGTGGTGCCCTGGGGAAGAGGTGCTGGCTGTCCACCCTATCTATTCCTCTTAATATCTTGTACACCTCTATCATGTCTCCTCTCACCCTCCTTCTCTCCAAAGAGTAAAGCCCTAGCTCCCTTAATCTCTGATCATAATGCATACTCTCTAAACCAGGCAGCATCCTGGTAAATCTCCTCTGTACCCTTTCCAATGCTTCCACATCCTTCCTATAGTGAGGTGACCAGAACTGGACACAGTACTCCAAGTGTGGCCTAACCAGAGTTTTATACAGCTGCATCATTACATCGCGTCTCTGAAACTCTATCCCTCGACTTATGAAAGCTAACACCCCATAAGCTCTCTTAACTACCTGATGCATCATCAATAACTCTCGGAGATGGGAGGTGAACAATAGGCTTTCATTAGCAGCAAAACGGAGCATGGCATCTCGGAGACTGAGGGAGGAACAGTGCCCCAATCGCCTTTATACAGGGGTCATTGGGAGGAGCCACAGGAGCAGTCAGCAGATGGGCATGTCCAGACAGGTGTACATAGATTACCACACTACCCTATCTACCTGTGAGGCAACTTTCAGGGATCTGTGGACAAGTATTCCCAGATCCCTCTGCTCCTCCACACTACCAAGTATCCTCCCATTTACTTTGTAGTCTGCCTTGGAGTTTGTCTTTCCAAAGTGTACCACCTCACACTTCTCCGGGTTGAATTCCATCTGCCACTTCTCAGCCCACTTCTGCATCCTATCAATGTCCCTCTGCAATCTTCAACAATCTTCTACACTATCCACAACACCACCAATCTTTGTGTCATCTGCAAACTTGCCAACCCACCCTTCTACCCCCACATCCAGGTTGTTAATAAAATTAATGAAAAGTAGAGGTCCCAGAACCGATCCTTGTGGGACATCACTAGTCACAACTCTCTAATCCAAATGTACTCCCTCCACCACGACCTTCTGCCTTCTGCAGGCAAGCCAATTCTGAATCCACCTGGCCAAACTTCCCTGGATCCCATGCCTTCTGACTTTCTGAATAAACCTACCGTGTGGAACCTTATCAAATGCCTTACTAAAATCCATGTAGATCAGATCCACTGCACTACCCTCATCTACAGTATATGCCTGGTTACCTCCTCAAAGAACTCTAACAGGCTTGTTAGACATGATCTGCCCTTCACAAAGCTATGCTGACTGTCCCTGATTCTCTAAATGCCCATAGATCCTATCTCTAAGAATCTTTTCCAACAGCTTTCCTACCACAGACATAAGGATCACTGGTCTATAATTACCTGGACTATACTTACTACCTTTTTTGAACAAGGAGACAACATTCGCCTCCCTCCAATCCTCCGGTATGATTCCCCTGGACACCGAGGACATAAAGATCCTAGCAAGAGGTTCAGCAATCTCTTCCCTCGCCTCGTGGAGCAGCCTGGGGAATATTCCATCAGGCCCTGGGGACTTATCCGTCCTAATGTATTTTAACAACTCGAACACCACCTCTCCCTTAATATCAACATGCTCCAGAACATCAACCTCACTCATATTGTCCTCACCGTCATCAAGTTCCCTCTCATTGGTGAATACCAAAGACAAGTATTCATTGAGGAACATGCTCACTTCCACAGCCTCCAGGCACATCTTCCCACCTTTATCTCTAATCGGTCCAAAATTCACTCCTGTCATCCTTTTTTTCTTCACGTAATTGAAGAATGCCTTGGGGTTTTCCTTTACCCTACTCGCCAAGGCCTTCTCATGCCCCCTTCTTGCTCTTCTCAGCCCCTTCTTAAGCTCCTTTCCTGCTACCCTATATTCCTTAATAGACCCATCTGATCCTTGCTTCCTAAACCTCATGTATGCTGCCTTCTTCCACCTGACTAGATTTTCCACTTCACTTGTCACCCATGGTTCCTTCACCCTACCATTCTTTATCTTCCTCACCGGGACAAATTTATCCCTAACATCCTGCAAGAGATCCCTAAACATCGACCACATGTCCATAGTACATTTCCCCGCAAAAACATCATCCCAAATCACACCTGCAAGTCCTAGCCTTATAGCCTCATAATTTGCCCTTTCCCAATTAAAAATTTTCCTGTCCTCTCTGATTCCATCCTTTTCCATGATAATGTTAAAGGCCAGGGAGCAGTGGTCACTGTCCCCCAGATGCTCACCCACTGAGAGATCTGTGACCTGACCTGGTTCGTTACCTAATACTAGATCTAGTATGGCATTCCCCCGAGTTGGCCTGTCAACATACTGTGACAGGAATCCATCCTGGACACACTTAACAAACTCTGCCCCATCTAAACCATTGGAACTAATCAGGTGCCAATCAATATTAGGGAGGTTAAAGTCACCCATGATAACTGCCCTGTTATTTTTGCAACTTTCCAAATCTGCCTCCCAATCTGCTCCTCGGTATCTCTGCCATTACCAGGGGGCCTATAGAATACCCCCAGTAGAGTAACTGCTCCATTCCTGTTCCTGACTTCCAACCAGACTGACTCAAAAGTGGATCCTGCTACATTACCCACTCTTTCTGCAGCTGTAATAGTATCCCTGATCAGTAGTGCCACCCCTCCTCCCCTTTTCTCCCCATCTCTGTCCCTTTTAAAGCACTGAAATTCAGGAATATTGAGAATCCATTCCTGCCCTGGTACCAGCCAAGTCTCCGTAATGGCCACTACATCATAATTCCATGTATGTATCCAAGCTCTCAGTTCATCACCTTTGTTCCTGATGCTTCTTGCATTGAAGTACACACACTTTAGCCCTTCTGCTTTACTACTTTTACACCCTTTATTCTGTTTCTCTTTCCTCAAAGCCTCTTTATATGTTAGATCTGGCTTTACTCCATGCATTATACTTGCAGCTCTTGCATGACCTTTATCCTCCTCCACCTCACTATCTGCTCTAACACTCTGGATCCCCTCCCCCTGCACATCTTGTTTAAACCCCCTGGAGCAGCACTAGCAAACCTTCCCGCAAGGATGTTAGTCCCCCTCCAGTTCAGGTGCAACCCGTCCCGTCGGAACAGGTCCCACCTTCCTTGGAACAAGGCCCAATTGTCCAGAAACATGAAGCTTTCCCTCCTGCACCAACTCCTTAGCCACATATTTAGCTGTATTATCTTCCTATTTCTAACCTCACTAGCACGTGGCACAGGTAGCAATCTTGAGATTGCAACCCTGGAGGTCCTGTCCTTCAACTTTGCACCTAATTCCCTGAACTCTCTTTGCAGGACCTCCTCCTTCTTCCTATCCCAGTCATTGGTCCCTACATGGACCACGACATCTGGCTGCTCACCCTCCCTCTTGGGAATACTGAGAACTCGATCCGAGTTATCGCAGATCCTGGCATCAGGGAGGCAACAGACCATCCGGGATTCTCAATCTTTCCTACAGAACCTTTTATCTGTCCCCCTAACTTTCGAATCCCCTTTCACTACTGCTCTCCTCTTTTCCCTCCTTCCCTTCTGAGCTGAGAGTCCAGTCTCGGTGCCAGAGATGTGACCACTGCAACTTGTCCTTGGTAGGTCGTCCCCACCAACAGTATCCAAAATGGTATACTTAGTATTGGTGGAAGCGGCCACAGGGGTGCTCTGCTCTTACTGTCTATCCTCTCTTGATAGTCCCCTCTCCCCTCTCCTGACAGTCACCCAGCTACCTGTCTCCTGACTATCTCCCTGTAACTCCTGTCTATTTCTGCTTCTGCCTCACGAATGATCTGAAGTTTATCCAGCTCCAGCTCCAGCTCCAGTTCCCTAACTCGGTTTGTCAGGAGTTGCAGATGGATGCACCTTTTACAGGTGTAGTCATCAGGGACAATTGTGCTCGTCCTGACTTCCCACATACTGCAAATGGAGCACTCGCCTGCCCTAACTGTACCTGGCCTTACCACACTGGGAGCAAGCTCGTCCTCAGCCTCTGCTCGCCAAAGCCTCTCGAACCAAAGCCTTCCTACTCTGTCTCCCACTACTCCGTCACCTGCTCCATTAATCTGCTCGCTTTTTAAACTCTTATGGTAAAGATACCATAAGACCATAAAATCAGAAAGCATTGGAGTAGAATTAGGCCATTCAGCCCATTGAGTCTGCTCTGACATTTCATCATGGGCAAGTTATTATTCCTCTCAAACCCATTCTCCTGCTTTCTTCCCATAACCTTTGACACCTGGACTAAGAGCCTATCAACCTCCACCTTAAATACACCCAATGACCTTGCATCCACCACAGCCTGTGACAATGAATTCCATAGATTCACCAGCCCCTGGCTAAAGAAATTTTTCTTCATCTCTGTTCTAAATGGAAATGGATGTCCCTCTATTCTGAGGTTGTGCTCTCTTGTCCTAGACTCTCCCACTATAGGAAACATCCTCTTCACATCTACTCTATTTAGGCCTTTCAACATCCAATAAGTTTCAATGAGATCCCCTCCTCATTCTTCTAAATTCCAGTGAGTACAGGCCCAGAACCATCAAACGTTCCTCATATAATAATCATTTCATTCCTGGAATCATCCTTATGAACCTCCTCTCAACCCTTGGCAATGTTAACGTATCCTTTCTTCGATAGGAGGCCTACAACTGTTCACAATACTCCAAGTGAGACCTCAGCAGTGCCTTACAAAGCCTCAACATTACATCTTGTTTTTATATTCTAGTCCTATTGAAATACTTTTGCATTCCTCACCATCAACTCAACCTGCAAGTTAACCTTTAGGGAATCTCACACAAGGACTCCCAAGCCCCTTTGCACTTCAGATTTTTGAGTTTGCTCACCATTTAGAAAATAGTCTATGCTTTTATTTCTTTACTCCCATTCTTTGCCTCCTGCTGATCATGTCCTATGCACGCAAGTATTTTCCTTGTAATACCATGGGCTCTTAACTTGGTAAGCAGTCTCATGTGTGGCACCTTGTCAAAGACCTTCTGAAAATACAGGTCCACTGCATCCACTGATTTTCCTTTGTCTATCCTGCTTGTTATTTCCTCAAAGAATTCCAACAGATTTGTCAGGCAAGAACTTCTCTAAAGGAAACCATGCTGACTTTGGTCTGTTTTATCATGTGCCTCTAAGTACCAGAAAGCCCCATCCTTAGTAATTGTTTCCAATGTTTTCCCAATCACTGAGGTCGGACTAACTGGCCTACAGTTTCCTTTCTTCTGCCTCTCTTCCTTCTTGAAGAGTGGAGTGACATTTGCAATTTTCCAGTCCTCTGGAACCATGCCAGAGCCTACTGATTCTTGAAAGATCATTACTAATGCCTCCACAATCTCGTCAGCCACCACTTTCAGAACTCTGGGGTGTACATCCAGATGACTTATCTACCTTCAGACCTGTCAGTTTCCCAAGCATCTTCTCCTGTGTAATGGCAACTTCACTCACTTCTGCCCCCTGACACTTTCGAACTTTTAGCATACTGCTAGTATCTTCCACAATGATGATGAATGCAAAGTACTTATTCAGTTTGTCTGCCATTTCCTTGTCCTCCATTACTACCTCTCCAGTGTCATTTTCCAGCAGTCGGATATCTGCTCTCATCTCTCTTTTACTCTTTATATTTCTGATAAAACATTTGGTATCGCTTTTAATATTATTGGCTAGCTTACCTTTATACTTCATCCTTTCCCTCCTTATGGCTTTTTTTAGTTGCCTTCAGTTGGTTTTTAAAAGTTTCCCAATCCTTAAAGTTCCCAGTAATTTTTGTTTTACTATATGCCCTCACTTTTGCTTTTATGTTGACTTTGACTTTCCTTGTCAGTCACAGTTGTATCGTACTGCCCTTCGAATACTTTTTCTTCTTAGGGATGTATCTATCCTGCACCTTCTAAATTTACCCATAAACACCAGGCATTGTTGTTCTGCCATTATCCATGTTAGTGTATATAGATATACTGTATATTGGTTAAAATAGGAAGGTGGTTGGGAAACAGAAATAAGAGTACTTAGCTTTGTATTAGCTCAGTGGTATTTGATGATAATGTATTTACATAAAGCATAACATAATGAATGGTGCAAAATTTTTAGGCCCCCTAGTTATATATACTGTATGTGTCTAAGATTTTTGCACAGTGCTGCATGTCAATGATTTGGATGATGGAATTGATGGCTTTGTGGCCAAGTTTGCGGATGATGCAAAGATAGTTGGAGGGGCAGGTAGTGTTGAGGCAGCACAAAGTTTGCAGGTTGACTTGGACAGATTGGGAGAATGGGCAAAGAAGTGGCAAATGGAATACAGTCTCGGGAAGTGTATGGTTCAGCTCTTTTGTAGAAGGAATGAAGGTATAGAATAGAACACATTTCCAAGGTAAAGGGCCCAAATCTGCTCACAGTACTCCATGTGAGGCCACGCTAATGCCTTATAAAGTCTCAACATTACATCCTTGTTTTTATATTCTCATCCTCTTGAAATAAATGTTAACATTGCATTTGCCGTCCTCACCACAGACTCAACTGCAATTTAACCTTCAAGGAATCCTACGCATGGACTTCCGGGTCCCTTTGTGCCTCAGTATTTTGCATTTTCTTTCCATTTAGAAAATAGTCAACCCTTTCATTTCTTCTACCAAGGTGCATGACCAGACAGTTCTCGACACTGTTTTCCATTTGCCACTTCTTTACCCATTCTCCAAATCTGTCTAAGTCCTACAGCCTTTCTGCTTCCTCAAAACTACCTGCTTCTCACCTGTCTTCATATCATTCGCAAACATGGTCACAAAGCCATCAATTCCACCATCCAAATCATTGACATATAATGTAAAAAGAATCAGTCCCAATGCAGACCCCTGTGGAACACCACTAGTCACTATGTGTTTAATTGGGAGACTAAAGGTGAATGTACCCCAGGAGCATTTGATGGCTCTGGGCTTGTACTTGCTGGAATTTAGAAGAATGAGTAGGGTTGAAAAATTGAAACCTATTGAATACTGAAAGGCCTAGACAGGCAATGTGGAGAGGATGTTTTCTAAGGTGGGTGAGTCTAGACTAAATGGCACAGCCTCAGAATAGAGGAACGTCCATTAGGAATTGTTATGGTCCGGTCTGGAGCCCGCATTCCAGGTCTTGATCTGGTCCGTGGACTCCAGACTCCGGGTCTTGTAGCCGTCCCTCCTTTCACCCTTAAGCCCAAATAGGATCATCTTGGCTTATGGAGGCACACCGGAGACCTATCGGCTAGCAGGTCTGGGACTCTGGGACTGAGTCTAGTTGGGGGTTGTCCTGTTTTTGCTGGTCTGTCTGGTTTGCCTTGTTTGTGCTGTCGTGCTGTTTGCCTGTCTATCCCTTTTTGACCTGGTCACCCTATGTATCCTGTTCTGACCTGTTCATCATGTTTGCCTGGTTTTGTTCTGTTTGTCCTGTTTGCCCTGGCTTGGAGTACCCACTGTTAATCAACTAGTTCTGTAAGTCTGTTCTTGTAGTCACCCTGGACTGAGCTCCCTTCTGATCCCTTGCCTCTGTTGGGTAAGCAGGTGAACTGCTGTTGCCCGGTGGGGGACTCTGACCTTTTCCTACCCCTCACTTCTGACAGGTTGTGCCCTGCACCTGCCTGGGCCCCTGTGTTCCTGCCTGGGAGGCTGGGCCCTGCCCAGGAGTTATGTGGCTTGCCCAGGGTGCTATCCTCCCAGCATTCCTTGTCCCATAGACCCATCCTCTAGCCTAGCCAGGGTCCTGTCTGGCCATGATCTCCAGGGTCCTGCCTTGCCATGAACTCTCTGAACCCCAGGATCACCTTTGAATGCCATGGTCTCCCCATGTTGTTCTATACTTTAGTTGTTCCTGTCCTGACCCTAGTAATTCAGTGCCTGCATCCTGCATTTGGGTCCAGTCTCCATGTCCCCTTGTGACAGGAATGGAGATGAGTAGGAATTTCTTCAGCCAGAGGTGGTGAATCATTGCCATGGCTGGCTGTGAAGGCCAAGTCATTGATTATTTTTAAAGTGGAGATTGATAGGTTCTTGATTAATCAGCATGTCAGAGGTTATGGGGGGAAGGCAGGAGAATGGGGTTGAAGGAGATAATAAATCAGCCATGATGGAATGGCGGAGAAGACTCGATGGGCCAAGTGGCTTAATTCTGCTCTCATGTCTTATGATCAAAGAATTTAAAAGGCATTGGAGACCAAAAATCCTTTCTATTCTCCTTCAGTCTTTGGCTCAAAGACTCTCTGAGAGAGTCCTGTTGCACAATTGGGCTTAGCTCTGTCAACTGTAGGGGTATTGGAGCAAATGCTGACTGTAGTAGACACTGCAATATAGTGAATATATCCCAGTTAAGCTCACAGCCTGCTTTTTATGGTTTTTTTGCCCAAGGGCTGCTAGCAGACACAACCCAGGCTTTGAGACAAAATGCACAATACACAAATTAGCATAGCATGGTTTAAAATGTGAAGTACCTTGGTTCATTCATCCAGTAATTTCATAATTATGACCAATCATTTGTTTTAAATTAGTGACATTTGGACTGATCTGTATTGGTAAGAAACAAATTGAAGACATTGCCAGTTGCTCTCAATACATAAAAGGCTTGGTGGAGTTTGTTTTTGCTTCAGGAGTTGGGCTTAACTCAATCCAGATCCTCCTTCTACATACAACATTGGAAAGGGGAAGGGTACCTGACAGATTCATATCGTGAATGGAAACTACAGCATAGAAAGATATGCCATTATCACTTCTGTCTGTGTTTATACCTATAGCTGTAGTGATCTGATCTCTACTGCATGTCCCTTTCCTCAATCTTTTCCAAGATTGATTTGTAACATGGCTAGCTCTTTCCTGTTTTCCAACCATCCAAGGTCAGTGGTGTATGGCTATCTTGAGTGGACTCAATCCTGGCACATTCATCTCAGACATGGCTCTTTTGTACTTTCTCCCCTCTTTTCTCTGCTTTTTTCCTGTCATCTATTAAGGACAGGAACATGTCTCTCTCAGCCTCTGTCATTCACATATTTATTCAGGAATTGATTGTGTACCATTATAAGCATGTTATATGGCTGCTGCTTAGCAACTAGAACTAGAGGCAGGTTGAAAAATTGGGAAGGCATGTTGGCCTTTGGGTCTTAGTAGTCCACCCTCTTTCTGCAGTGTAAAACAAGCTGGTTTTCTCACTTTTCCAGTTCTAATGATGGGTCTGTGACCGAAAGACTAACTCTACTTCCCTCTTCACGTATGATGACAAACCTACTGAGTATTCCTAGCATTTTTATTATACCAGATCATCTGCTCTACTAGACTTGCCTTATTTTACAACCTCTGCCACTGCATATTTGTGAGTTTGCACTCTTTCCTAAAAATTATACCAATAACTTAGAGCAGGGTTTCCACAGACCCTTTACTTAATGGTATTGACCCATGACATAAAAAGGATTGAGAACCCCTGCTTCAGAGTGATCCATAACTCCAATTGGCCTGTGTTAACACTGTTTGATTGGTGGAAATTTGGCAAGTTATTAGAATGGCAAAAGTGATCTACTCTGCCCATACCAAAGACACCAATTATTTCACTGAGCACCAGACAAGTTTCCTTCACATTAGATTTTGAATTTTCCATTCCATCTTTTGGTTAGCAGACATTTCCCTTCTTAGAAACATAGAAGCATAGAAAACCTACGGCACAATACAGGCCCTTCGGTCCACAAAGCTGTGCTGAATATGTCCTTACCTGAGAAATTACCTAGAGTTACCCATAGCCCTCTATTTTAGCACAAACTATAAAAACAGATAGCAAATGTTTTTATAAATATATAAAGTGGAAGAGGATGGCTAAAGTCAATGTAGATCCCTTGGAAGACGAGAAGGGGAAATTGATATTGGGTGATAAGGAAATGGCTGAGGCATTGAATGACTATTTTGTGTCGGTCTTTATGGTGGAGGACATGTCTAATATGCCAAAGAAGGATGTTATGGACAAAATGGGAGGCGAGGACCTCGATAAAATCACTGCCACTAAAGAGATAGTGATGAGAAAACTAGAGGGCCTGAAGGTAGATAAATCCCCTGGTCCTGATGGGAAGCATCCCAGGGTGCTGAAGGAATTGGAGGAGGTTATGGTAGATGCGTTGGTGATCATTTATCAAAACTCTCTAGACTCTGGGCAGGTCCTGACAGATTGGAAGACCGCAAATGTCACGCCACTTTTTAAAAAAGGATGTAGGCAAAAGACGGGCAACTATAGGCCAGTTAGCTTAACATCTGTAGTTGGGAAAATGCTTGAAGCTGTCATTAAGAAAGAAATAGCAAAACATTTAGAAAGGAGAGGTTCCATTTGACAGACGCAGCACAGATTCAGAAAGGGCAGGTCCTGTTTGACAAACTTACTGGACTTCTTTGAGGACATAATGAGTGCAGTGGATAGAGGGGAACAAGTGGATGTCGCAAATTGTACAGAGGATGTGGAGAGTCTGCAGAGGGATACAGATAAGTTAAGTGGGCCAAGGTCTGACAGTTGGAATACAACGTTGGTAAATGCGAGATCATCCACTTTGGAAGGAATAGTTGAAGAGCAGATTATTATTTAAATGGTGAAAGATTGCAGCATGCTGTTGTGCAGAGGGACTTGGGAGTGCTTGTTTATCAATCGCAGAAAGTTGGCTTGCAGGTACAACAGGTTATTAAGGAGGCAAACGGAATGTCGGCCTTCATTGCTCGAGGGATTGAATTCAAGAGCAGGGAGGTCATGCTGCAAATATACAGGGTACTGGTGAGGCCGCACCTGCAGTACCGTCTGCAGTTCTGGTCTCCTTACCTGAGGAAGGATATATTGACTTTGGAGGCAGTGCAGAGGAGGTTTACCAGGTTGATTCCAGTGATGAAGCGGTTAACCTATGAGGAGAGATTGAGTCATCTGGGACTATACTCTCTGGAGTTCAGAAGAATGAGAGAGGATCTTATAGAAACATACAAAATTTTGAAAGGGATAGATAAGATAGAAGTAGGAAAGTTATTTCCATTGGTAGGTGAGACTAGAACTAGGGGACATTACCTAAGATTCAAGGGAGAAGATTTAGGATGGAGATGAGGAGAAACTGTTTATCCCAGAGAGTTGTGAATCCATGAAATTCTCTGCCCAGAGAAACAGTTGAGGTTTCTTCACTAAATATATTTAAGATACAGTTAAATAGATTTTTACATAGTAAGGGAATTAAGGGTTATGGGGAAAAGGCAGATAGATGGAGCTGAGTTTACGGACAGATCAGCCATGATCTTATTGAATGGTGGGGCAGGCCCGATGGGCCAGATGGCCTACTCCTGCTCCTATTTCTTATGTTCTTATGTTCTTATCCAGAAGTTTCTTAAAAGACCCTATTGTATCTGCCTCTACCACCATTGCCGGCAGCCCATTCCACACGTTCACCACTCTCTGTATATAAAAAAAAACTTACCCCTGACATCTCCTCTGTACCTACTTCCAAGCACCTTAAAACTGTGCCCTTTCATGTTAGCCATTTCAGCCCTGGGAAAAAGCCTCTGAATAACCACATGATCAATGCCTGTCATCATCTTGTACACCTCTATCAGGTCACCTCTCATCCAAGGGGAAAAGGCCGAGTTCGCTCAGCCTATTCTCATAAGGCATGCTCCCCAATCCAGGCAACATCCTTGTAAATCTCCTCTGCACCCTTTCTATGGTTTCCACGTCCTTCCTGTAGTGAGGTGACCAGAACTGAGCACAGTACTCCAAGTGGAGTCTGACCAGGGTCCTATATAGCTGCAACATTACCACTCGGCTCCTAAATTCAATCCCATGATTGATGAAGGCCAATGCACCATACACCTTCTTAACCACAGAGTCAACCTGCACAGCTGCTTTGAGTGTCCTATGAACTCGGACCCCAAGATGCCTCTGATCCTCCACACTGCCAAGAGTCTTGCCATTAATACTATATTTTGCCATCATATTTGACCTACCAAAATGAACCAGCTCACATTTATCTGGCTTTTTTTGGTAACAGTGTAGGGATAGGGCCTAGGAGTTAGAAATCTCATCAGTCTCCTCTGTCCACATAACCTCCAGTTGCAATTAAAATCAGCCTTTAACATATTCCCAGAAAATATAGTGCATGCAGACATCTACTGGGAATTAATCCTTGAAACTTGTTAACTTGCATAAAGCAGACTTATCACTGACGTTTAAAATCCAAATGATTGAATCCACAACAAGCTGGCTTTCATAATAATTTCTAGGAACAAAAAAGGGCAATAGTCCAAACTAATCTGCAACTTTAATAGTTGTCCCTTTTAACCAAACCAATAATCTTCAAAACCTTCAAGGATGTCTGTGTAGGCCAACATCCGTTGATGATATCATACATTTCTATGACTTTCCTGATAATTTATTCAGGTAACATATAATCAAGCTTTGCATATCACCTTGCGAAGCCCTATGGAAGTAAAAAAATCACCAAATATATTTAATTTCTTTCTATAAATCCATTTGCTGTTGTAAATTGGTTCATTGTTGTCACATGTACTGAGGTACAGTCAAAACATTGTTTTGCATGTCATCCATACAGCTCAAGTCATCACATCAAAATGAGGGAAACAAAATAACAGAATGCAGAATAAAATGTTAGAGTTACAGAGAAAGTGCAGTACAGGTAGATAATAAGCTGCAAGGCCGCAACAAGGTAGACTGTGAGATCAAGAGTCCATCCTTTCACCCAAGAAGTTCATTCAAGAGTCTGATAACAGTTGGAAAGAAGCTGTTCTTGAGCCTGCTGGTACATGATTTCAGGCTTCTGTTTCTTCTGTCTGATAGGAAGAGGGTGAGGGGAGTACGTCCAGGGTGGGAAGTGTTTTCCATTATGTAAAAAGTAATTGCCTTTTCTTTTCCTCTCTGTTTCTAAGTATAAAATATTTTCTAGCAATACATCCAAAAGTTGGGTCATCTTGAAGTCATTCTTTCCGAGAGAAAATGCATAATTTTATTTAGCATTCCTCATGTTACTCCAGCAACAGAGTATATATAAAATACAGCTTTTATTGCAATAAGGCACCTTGGAGAATTAGATTAAAATGACACAGATGTGTTGGGGAAGTGCCCAAAGACCTGGTGCTTTGATTTATCGTAGCTCCTTGTACATACTGCATGTAAGTTGCAATTCCTGAGAAGCTCCATAACCATGCTAACAAATGCTAATTTAGAATGTAATACAAAACAAAATGGGGCAGTAAAATCACTCATCCCCTGAAGCTGCTCCACCATTCAATAAAATTATGGCTGATGGTCCCAGGCCTCAGCTCCATTTTTGTGCCAGTTACTCATAACGTAAATTCCCAGATCTTTCAAACAAAATCTAACTCCTCTTTAAGTCCTCCCACTGATCCTACCTCCTCAATACTCTGGGGCAGAGAATTCCAGAGATTCACCTCCCTCTTTGGCTTTTTGAAATGCTTTAATGGAAGTCTGTAGTTGGACAGCAGATAAGTTCACTATAACACAGCAAGAAATTTTAGATAGTTATCAAAGGGCTGATTTAACAGCTGCTGGAAATTGTGTGAGTAGGTCAGGCCCCAGTGTTGGGTGCACGAACATTTAAATGAGCCTTATCTGCAGACCTTATCTTCAATATAGAAATGACACCCAGTGTAATTGTTAGTATTGTTAGGACCCAAGGCCCATAATAAAGAGTAATAGTTACTGACTATTGAGTTGATTTCATTGTGTTGAGGTTGAGCTAAAATGTGACGGTGCTGTTAATGGTGCAGACAAAATGCATAAAAAGCTCAATGCGCAGATTATTTCTGCAAAGAAATTGACTTGGTTCAGTGAAATGTTGGCAGGTTTTGATTTCCTTAACATTACCACTGGAGACAGAGAGCTGCTTTGAGAATTTGCATTCACAACCCATTCCAGATTTTGATATTTGTTAGCACATGATAATAATCTTTTTGACGGCTGTTCAAGGGGCTTGACTTATTCAAAATAGACGGTCAGAGTTTATGTGTAATATGACTTCTTACTTATTGCCAAGAGTTGTAGATAAATGGTAGAGAATTAAAAGAGGCTGTTCTGTGAGCACGCAAGAAAAGTGAGACATTAATTTCTAATTCCATATAAGCGCGACTTGGCAATGTTACAGAAGCAAATAAAAATGTTGCCAACTACACTAACCTGTGAACAAAAACAAATTGTGTATTTCTTTTAACTTTGAGACTTTTGCTCTGCTTTCATTTATTGACATGATTTTCCTTTTGAGAAAGGTGCAACTCCCAGGTGAGACTGTCAAGTAAGCCTTTAGGTTTTTCTGACAGGATGTCTCCAGTTCAGACAACAGTAGACCTACCTGTCAGTTAAAGAATGGCAAGCAAGAAACCACAGATCAAGAGTAAAGTAGACAGCCTGCAACCTTTTAACTGTTGCTGTGACAAACCCATCAGATGGTAAGGATCTAATGTTAACTCTTTGTTCTCTGGATATGAGCATGTCAGTTTGGTTCAATAGTGTTACTCTTATCCTTGGCTCAAATGTTTGAGTATTGAGACACACGTTTGACTTTGAAAACATAATTGCAATAAATCCATGCTGATACTTTCACATATTGAGGAAATCTTACATCATTTCAAGACTTGGACCACAACATTAAATTGTGGCTTGGTTGCAAGCTCAAAAGAGCAGTAAAGAATGTTACAGTACAGTTCAAAAAAGTGTAGGCAGTTCAGTTCTCATGGCCCAATAATATCCTTTCTTCAGTCACCACCAAAAAATATATAAGTTTGTCTAGTTCGTTTTCTCCTATCTGTGGCTGAAGTGTCTGTACTTAAAAGGCTTTGTAATATGTTTGGGATTTAAATGTTCTTTATCAGTTGACTTACTTGCATTGATTGAAAACTGTCCATTGCTGTCTGTGTGAAGTTACAATTATTGAAGAAGTGATGTATAGGGCATGTGAGACAAGCTTTTGTAAGTATAGGAGCTTCTGCATTACATGGAATGACAAGTGGAATTGTTCTGTGTGATACCTGAGTACTTAGTATAACAACCAGATGTTGGAATCAAAAAGTCACAGATATTAGAGTTTCATGAATGACTCCTGTGATCGACACAGCAAATTTCTGCAAAAGTATAAGATAACTTTTATAGTCTCATCTTCTATGAACACAGAACTTATTATGCCTGGCATTTATTTTCAAGTGGCTTTGTTATGAATGAGTATAATTTATGCAGAAAGGACAGCATATAGTGTAATGTATGGATCTATTTCTTTTAGAGTAATGCACTACATATCTGTCAGTACCTCCAGCTGAACTCTATCTTTTTGTGTGTTTTTCCCTAGCTGTCAGTCTGTGGTTTTGTATTGCCACTTGTTCTATTTTGTTTTCATACCCCATGTGCTCCTGTCCCTGCTCCTGCTCTACTCCGGCCCCCGTATTACTGAGTACTCCATCTGTCACCTGTTTCTCATTATTACCTGTGTTGCTGCCACCTGTGTCTCATTGTGCTCCACCTATCATCTGCCTCTCTGTTTAAACTGGGTCTGCAACTGGATCCCTGCTCTAGTGCCCTGACAGTCTCTTTCATGGAGACACAAGTGACTGCAGCTGCTGGAATCTGGAGCAGTAAACAATCAGCTGGAGGAAGCCAAAGGGTCAAGCAGCATCTTTGGTGGTGGTGGTGGGGGGGTGGGAGGAATTGAAGATCTCCATCAGTCTGGATGCAAGGTTTAGACCTAAAATGTTGACAACTACCATTGTGCTTGAATCTGGCAAGACCAAGATGTATCATATCTTACAACATCTCACATACTCCTGCATTTATTTTTTAATCATTCCTTAGGGTGATGAATGGATCAGGGTTGCACTCTTTGGTCCTTTAAGGATGTCTTTGGCTTCTCTTAGTACTTTGCAATCACAACCTGTCAGTACCTCCAGCTGAACTCTGTCTTTTTGTGTGTTTTCCCCCTAGCAGTCAGTCTGTGGTTTTGTATTGCCATGTGCTCCTGTCCCCACTCCTGCTCCACTCCGGCCCCTGTATTACTGAGTACTCCATCTCTCACTGTTTCTCATTATTACCTGTATTGATGCCACCTGTGTCTCATTGTGCTCCACCTATCATCTGCCTCTCTGTTTATTGCTCAGTGGTGTATATTGTGCTGTGTTCTTTGCCAGGCTTCTGCACTATCTACATCTCCACCAATCTTGGTATCATTAACCCATCCATCTATATTTTGATCCATGTCATGTATATACATTACAAACAGCAGAGGTCCCAGCACAGATACCTGCGGGACACCAGTAATTACAGACCTCCAGCAAGAATGTCCGTTCAACCAGTACTCTCTGTTTTCTACTTACAAGCCAGTTCTGAATCCAAACAGCCAATTCACCATGGACACCCCGAGGGACTTTGTCAAACACCTTACTAAGATCCATGTAGACAACAACCATTGCCCTACCCTCATCAATCTCTCTTGTCACCTTGTCAAAAACCTCAATCAAGTTGGTAAGACATGACCTGCCCCACACAAAGCCAAGCTGGCTCTCCCTAATTAGGCCATGGGTTTCCTAATTCTCACATATCCATTCCCTAAGACTTTTCTCCAGCACTTTCCCTCAACTGATGCAAGACTCATTGGTCTATAGCTCCCAGGATTTTCCCTTGTTCCCTTCTTAAATAGATGTAAAACATTAGCCACTCACCAGTCCTCCAGCTAGAGAGGACATGAGGATACTGGTCAATGCCTCAGTAAACTTGTCTCTTGCCTCCTTCAATAACCTGGGGTAAATCCCATCAGGCCCTGGGGACTTATCCACCTTGGTATGTATTAGTAGGCCCAACACTTCCTCCTCCTTGACCTCTAAATCCCCCAACATATTTTTACTCTCAGCACTGACTTTCCAATCTTCCATATCCCTTTCCTTGGTAAATACTGAAACAAAATTCACTCTAAATACCTCAGTCCCATTCTCTGCATTCGAGCAAATGTCCCCTTCTTTATCCTTGAGTGGTCCCTGGTTATCCATTTTATCCCTAGTTATTTCATTTTTTACCAACAGAGCAACACTGCCTCTTTTGCCTTCCTGTCTGTTCTTTCGATACAATGTGTATCCTTGGACATTAAGCTCCCAGCTATAATCTTCTTTCAGGCATGATTCAGGGAACCATACAACATCATACCTGCCAAACTGCAACTGTGCTGCAATTTCATCTACCTCATTCCATATACTGCACACATTCAAATATAGCACCTTTAGTCCTGTATTCAGCCTTTTCAATTTTGTATGTTACAACTCATCCCGTTGACTGCAATTTTGCCCCATCATCAGCCTCTCCTTGCTAGCAGTCTTACTACACATTGCTTCTGTATGTAAACCAACTACCCCATCTTCGGCACTATCACTTGATTTTAAACCCTCCTGAACAGCTCTAACAAATCTGCCTGCAAGAATGTTCGTCCCCCTCTAAATCAGATGTAACCCGTTCTTTTTATACAGGTCGTACCTTCCCCAGAAGAGATCCCAATCGGAACCCCTGCACCCTAAACCAGTTTCTCAGACACACATTCATCTGGCAAATCATCCTGTTCCTACCCTCTTACCTACACTGGTTTGTGTATAGTTTTTTTTTATTCTTTTGTGCTTCCTCGTTCTACTGTGAATGCCTGCAAGAAAATGAACCCCAGGGTAGTATATAGTGACATATATGTATGTCCTTCAATAATAAATTTACTTTGAACTTTGATATATAGTGATAAGGACAATATACTCTGATTGACTGAATGTATTAGGAGATTCCCAGGATATTTTTCTCCATGTACTTGTTTGTACAATATGGCCTTTGCAGTATTGTGAATATTTGTTTTTCTTCTCTAAATATGAATGAAATGAACAGACATAACAACATTAACCTTAGTGTAGGCGTGGAGTTGCTTCTAGATCAAATAAGGTAAGGATGGCTGGGTTAGTATTAATGATATGGATCAAAGAATGTTGGACTAAAATTTAATTTTTGATTGTGTGCCATGTTAGTGGATGAATATAGTACTCCACCTTCAGTTTTATTGACTAGAATGGAAATAAGTTTCACTGTACAATGGACATAGGCCATCATGCCATAAGCATCAACCAAGGGGAGAGCTGTGGATGTGAGATTGAAGATTATATTAAATTAGAAAAAAAAAGAAAAACCTTGTTAAGAGCATGAATAAATAAGAAAAAAATCCAAAGATAAATAAAATTCTAGAAAGTATATAAGAGGTTATCCACTAGGAATACAGGAAACATTTTCTGAATCATGAAAATGTAGAAACTGTGGTGGTAACAAGAGATTTTTGTTTCCGTGTATTTAGTGGATGATATGAACAAAGTGCACATTTTACCTAGCTGTATTACCCCGAAACTCTATTTTCCATAACCCAGATGGTGTACACCCCAGAGTTCTGATAGAGGTTGCTGAAGCATTAGTGATGATTTTTCAAGAATCACTAGATTGGTCTGGAAGACTGGAAAATTAGAAATGTCACTCCACTCTCCAAGAAGGGAGAGAGACAGAAGAAAGGAAACTATAGGCCAGTTAGGCTGACCTCAGTGGTTGGGAAGATGTTGGAGTTCAGTGTTAAGGATGAGGTCTCTTGGTTCTTGTAGGCACAAAATAGGCTGTAGTCAGCATGGTCTTCTCAAGGGAAAATTCTGTTGGAATTCTTTGAAGAAATAACAATCAGGAGAGACAAAGGAGATTCAGTTGATGTTGTGTACTTGGATTTTCAGAAGGCCTTTGACAAGGTGCCACACATGAGGCTGCTAAACAAGCTCTGAGCCCATGGTACTGCAGAAAAGATTCTAGTATGTACAAAGCAGTGGCTGATTGGTAGGAGGAAAAGAATGGGGAATAAAGGGAGCCTTTGCTGACTGGCTGTGGATGACTAGTGGTGTTTCACAGTGGTTTGTGTTGGGACCGCTTCTTTTTACATTATATGTCACTAATTTGAATGATGGAATGGCTTTGTTGTACAGTTTGCAGATTATATGAAGATAGGTGGAGGGGCAGGTAGTTTTGAGGAAGTAGAGAGGTTACAGAAGGACAGACAGATTAGGAGAATTGGCAAAGAAATGGCAGATGAAGTACAGTGTCGGAAAGTATATGGTCATGCACCTTGGTAGAAGAAATGAAAGGGTTGACTATTTTCTAAGTGGAGAGAAAATACAAAAACAAATGAGATGCAAAGGGACTTGGGAGTCCTGGTGCAGGATTCCCTAAAGATTATTTTGCAGGTTGAGTCTGTGGTGAGGAAAGCAAATGCAATGTTAGCATTCGTTTCAAGAGGACTAGAATATAAAAGCAAGGATGTAATGCTGAGTCTTTATAAAGCACTGGTGAGGGCTCACTTGGAGTATTGTGAGCAATTTTGGGACCTTTATGTTAGAAAGGATGTGTTGAAACTGGAGAGAGTTCAAAGGAGGTTCACAAAAATGATTCCAGAATTGAACAGCTTGTCATATGAAGAGTGTTTGATGGCTCTGGGCCTGTTTTCACTGAATTCATAATAAGGGGAGACCCAATTGAAAGCTATTGAATGGTGAAAGGCCTTAGCAGTGTGGATGTGGAAAGGATGGTTCCTATGGTGGCAGAGTCCAAGACACACCTTCAGAATAGAGGGGCATGCTTTTAGAACGGAGATCAGGAGGAATTTCTTTGGCAAGAGAGTGGTGAATCTGTGGAATTCTTTGCCACAGGCAGCTGTGGAGGCAAAGTCATTATGTATATTTAAGGCACCAGTTTATAAATTCTTGATTGGTCAGAGCATGAAAGGATACGGGGAGAAGGCAGGAGACTGAGGTTGGGAGGAAAATGGATCAGCATGATGAAATGATGGAGCAGATTCGATGAGCCAAGTGGCCTAATTTTGCTCCTATGTCTTATGGTTTCAATTCCAGGTTTCTTTAATTACCCAGTTGTCATGGGGGGATTTCATCTGATATCTCTAATCAATAGTCCTTTGCACTGACCGCTTGTCCAGTAAATTAACCTGTATGCTATTTACCCTGTGTTATCACAGGCAGATGAATAAAGTTAAGGTGCTGATCACCATGATTTAAATGAATGATGAAACAGGCATAATGTGTTGAGGGGCCTACACTGCTTATGTGCTAGTTTGTTGCTCTGATCTGTCTTGACAGAGAAATATAAACCAGAGGTAAGAATAATTGTCAGATCATAGACTGTAATGTGATCAAAAACTCACAGATTACTTTTCATGAACTAAAATTATACCAAGCATTTCCATGTCATTTTACAATGGAGCCATTTGTGTTATTTAGAAGTATATAGAGAACATAATTCCATCTAGTTGGCAATAGAAGCACAGCTTGTATTTCAAAGTGAGTTATCCAACACTTGCCAAAAGTAGAAAAGAAATTGGCATCAGACTGCTGGGGGGGTGTGTGTGTGTGTGTGTGTGTGTGTGTGTGTGTGTGTGTGTGTGTGTGTGTGTGTGTGTGTGTGTGTGTGAGACTTTTTTTAATAAGACAAAAGTGATTTCTTTCCAACTTTTCTTGGGTAAGCTAAAACTGAATACTCATTCTGAGTAATATGTAAAATATCAGAGTTGAGGTAAATCCAGAAGTTCTTGCCTCTTTCTTCTCAAGGGTAAATAGGGATGGACAATAGTTGCTGAACCAGAAGAAAAAATAAAATACTTCAATTAAAATCAAATTCTGCCCTTCCAGGATCAAATTTATAGTTTGTCTCAATCCTCCCCACACAAAAAAGACAATCAACCCGACACCCACACACAGAGGGAATGCAAAAGAGCGGGTAAAAAACACAGAATATAATAAAACTAAAAGAGTGAAAAATTCAATAGTCCAAGTCCACAACCAAAACGCAGAAAACATGTGTAACATTCTCTGGTCACAGTGGTGGCTTTCCTCTAACCGGCAACAGATCAACATCACCAGCGATCAAAAGGCAGTCTCCCCTCTCCTGCAGCAGAGCGATCCCACCAGTGATCAAAAGGCAGTCTCCCCTCTCCGTAGCAGAACGATCCCACCAGTGATCAAAAGGCAGTCTCCCCTCTCCGTAGCAGACCGATCCCACCAGTGATCAAAAGGCAGTCTCCCCTCTCCGTAGCAGAACGATCCCACCAGTGATCAAAAGGCAGTCTCCCCTCTCCGTAGCAGAGCGATCCCACCAGTGATCAAAAGGCAGTCTCCCCTCTCTGCAGCAGAGCGATCCCACCAGTGATCAAAAGGCAGTCTCCCCTCTCCTGCAGCAGAGCGATCCCACTAGTGATCAAAAGGCAGTCTCCCCTCTCCGTAGCAGAGCGAACCCACCAGTGATCAAAAGGCAGTCTCCCCTCTCCGTAGCAGAGCGAACCCACCAGTGATCAAAAGGCAGTCTCCACTTTCCTGCAGCAGAGCGATCCCACTAGTGATCAAAAGGCAGTCTCCCCTCCCCGTAGCAGAGCGAACCCACCAGTGATCAAAAGGCAGTCTCCCCTCTCCGTAGCAGAGCGAACCCACCAGTGATCAAAAGGCAGTCTCCACTTTCCTGCAGCAGAGCGATCCCACTAGTGATCAAAAGGCAGTCTCCCATCTCCGTAGCAGAGCGATCCCACCAGTGATCAAAAGGCAGTCTCCCCTCTCTGTAGCAGAACGATCCCACCAGTGATCAAAAGGCAGTCTCCCCTCTCTGTAGCAGAGCGATCCCACCAGTGATCAAAAGGCAGACTCCCCTCTCTGTAGCAGAGCGATCCCACCAGTGATCAAAAGGCAGTCACCCCTCTCCGTAGCAGAATGATCCCACCAGTGATCAAAAGGCAGTATCCCCTCTCCATAGCAGAACGATCCCACCAGTGATCAAATGGAAGTCTCCCCTCTCCATAGCAGAGGGATCCCACCAGTGATCAAAAGGCAGTCTCCCCTCTCCATAGCAGAGCGATCCCTGCAGTAATCAAAAGGCAGTCTCCCCTCTCCGTAGCAGAGCGATCCCACCAGTGATTAAAAGACAGTCACCCCTCTCCGTAGCAGAGCGATCCCACCAGTGATCAAAAGGCAGTCTCCCCTCTCCGTAGCAGAATGATCCCACCTGTGATCAAAAGGCAGTCTCCCCTCTCCATAGCAGAGTGATCCCACCAGTGATCAAAAGGCAGTCTCCCCTCTCCATAGCAGAGCGATCCCACCAGTGATCAAAAGGCAGTCTCCCCTCTCTGTAGCAGAGCGATCCCACCAGTGATCAAAAGGCAGTCTCCCCTCTCCGTAGCAGAGCGATCCCACCAGTGATCAAAAGGCAGTCTCCCCTCTCCGTAGCAGAGCGATCCCACCAGTGATCAAAAGGCAGTCTCCCCTCTCCTGCAGCAGAGCGATCCCACCAGTGATCAAAAGGCAGTCTCCACTTTCCTGCAGCAGAGCGATCCCACTAGTGATCAAAAGGCAGTCTCCCCTCTCCGTAGCAGAGCGAACCCACCAGTGATCAAAAGGCAGTCTCCCCTCTCCGTAGCAGAGCGATCCCACCAGTGATCAAAAGGCAGTCTCCCCTCTCCGTAGCAGAGCGATCACACCAGTGATCAAAAGGCAGTCTCCCCTCTACCGACAGCAGAATGATCAAACTAGTGATCAAAAGGCAGTCTCCCCTCTCTGCAGCAGAGCGATCCCACCAGTGATCAAAAGGCAGTCTCCCCTCTCCGTAGCAGAGCGATCCCACCAGTGATCAAAAGGCAGTCTCTCCTCTCCGTAGCAGAGCGATCCCACCAGTGATCAAAAGGCAGTCTCCCCTCTCCGTAGCAGAACGATCCCACCTGTGATCAAAAGGCAGTCTCCCCTCTCCATAGCAGAGTGATCCCACCAGTGATCAAAAGGCAGTCTCCCCTCTCCATAGCAGAGCGATCCCACCAGTGATCAAAAGACAGTCTCCCCTCTACCGACAGCAGAATGATCAAACTAGTAATCAAAAGGCAGTCTCCCCTCTCTGCAGCAGAGCGATCCCACCAGTGATCAAAAGGCAGTCTCCCCTCTCCGTAGCAGAACGATCCCACCTGTGATCAAAAGGCAGTCTCCCCTCTCCATAGCAGAGTGATCCCACCAGTGATCAAAAGGCAGTCTCCCCTCTCCATAGCAGAGCGATCCCACCAGTGCTCAAAAGGCAGTCTCCCCTCGCTGTAGCAGAGCGATCCCACCAGTGATCAAAAGGCAGTCTCCCCTCTCCATAGCAGAACGATCCCACCAGTGATCAAAAGGCAGTCTCCGCTCTCGGTAGCAGAGTGATCCCACCAGTGATCAAAAGGCCGTCTCCCCTCTCCTGCAACAGAGCGATCCCACCAGTGATCAAAAGGCAGTCTCCCCTCTCCGTAGCAGAACGATCCCACCAGTGATCAAAAGGCAGTCTCCCCTCTCCATAGCAGACCGATCCCACCAGTGGTCAAAAGGCAGTCTCCCCTCTCCGTAGCAGAGCGATCCCAGCAGTGATTAAAAGACAGTATCCACTCTCTGTAGCAGAGCGATCCCACCAGTGATCAAAAGGCAGTCTCCACTCTCCGTAGCAGAGCGATCCCACCAGTCATCAAAAGGCAGTCTCTCCTCTCCGTAGCAGAGCGAACCCACCAGTGGTCAAAAGGCAGTCTCCCCTCTCCCTAGCAGAACGATCCCACCAGTGATCAAAAGGCAGTCTCCCCTCTCTGTAGCAGAACGATCCCTCCAGTGATCAAAAGGCAGTCTCCCCTCTCTGTAGCAGAACGATCCCACCAGTGATCAAAAGGCAGTCTCCCCTCTCTGTAGCAGAGCGATCCCACCAGTGATCAAAAGGCAGTCACCCCTCTCCATAGCAGAGCGATCCCAGCAGTGATTAAAAGACAGTCTCCCCTCTCTGTAGCAGAACGATCCCACCAGTGATCAAAAGGCAGTCTCCCCTCTCCGTAGCAGAATGATCCCACCTGTGATCAAAAGGCAGTCTCCCCTCTCCATAGCAGAACGATCCCACCTGTGATCAAAAGGAAGTCTCCCCTCTCTGTAGCAGAGCGATCCCACCAGTGATCAAAAGACAGTCTCCCCTCTCCATAGCAGAACGATCCCACCTGTGATCAAAAGGCAGTCTCCACTCTCGGTAGCAGAGTGATCCCACCAGTGATCAAAAGGCAGCCTCCCCTCTTCGTAGCAGAGGGATCCCACCAGTGATCAAAAGGCAGTCTCCCCTCTCCATAGCAGAGCGATCCCTGCAGTAATCAAAAGGCAGTCTCCCCTCTCCGTAGCAGAGCGATCCCAGCAGTGATCAAAAGGCAGTCTCCGCTCTCGGTAGCAGAGTGATCCCACCAGTGATCAAAAGGTAGTCTCCCCTCTACTGCAACAGAGCGATCCCACCAGTGATCAAAAGGCAGTCTCCCCTCTCCGGAGCAGAATGATCCCACCAGTGATCAAAAGGCAGCCTCCCCTCTCCATAGCAGAGCGATCCCACCAGTGGTCAAAAGGCAGTCTCCCCTCTCCGTAGCAGAGCGATCCCAGCAGTGATTAAAAGACAGTGTCCACTCTCTATAGCAGAGCGATCCCACCAGTGATCAAAAGGCAGTCTCCCCTCTCCGTAGCAGAGCGATCCAACCAGTGATCAAAAGGCAGTCTCCCCTCTCCGAGGCAGACCGATCCCACCAGTGATCAAAAGAAAGACTCCACTCTCTGTAGCAGAGCGATCCCAACAGTGATCAAAAGGCAGTCTCCCCTCTCCGTAGCAGAGCGATCCCACCAGTGATCAAAAGAAAGACTCCACTCTCTGTAGCAGAGCGATCCCACCAGTGATCAAAAGGCAGTCTCCCCTCTCCGTAGCAGAGCGATCCCACCAGTGATCAAAAGACAGACTCCACTCTCTGTAACAGAGCGATCCCACCAGTGATCAAAAGGCAGTCGCCCCTCTCTGTAGCAGTGCGATCCCACCAGTGATCAAAAGGCAGTCTCCCCTCTCCGTAGTAGAGCGATCCCACCAGTGATCAAAAGGCAGTCTCCCCTCTCCGTAACAGAACGATACCACCAGTGATCAAAAGGCAGTCTCCCCTCTCCGTAGCAGAGCGATCCCACCAGTGATCAAAAGGCAGTCTCCCCTCTCTGTAGCAGAGCGATCCCACCAGTGATCTAAAGGCAGTCTCCCCACTCCATAGCAGAACGATCCCACCAGTGATCAAAACGCAGTCTCCGCTCTCCGAAGCAGAGTGATCCCACCAGTGATCAAAAGGCAGTCTCCCCTCTCAGTAGCAGAGCGATCCCACCAGTGATTCAAAAGGTAGTCTCCCCTCTCCTGCAACAGAGCGATCCCACCAGTGATCAAAAGGCAGTCTCCCCTCTCCGTAGCAGAACGATCCCAGCAGTGATCAAAAGGTAGTCTCCCCTCTCCTGCAACAGAGCGATCCCACCAGTGATCAAAAGACAGTCTCCCCTCTCCGTAGCAGAACGATCCCACCAGTGATCAAAAGGCAGTCTCCCCTCTCCATAGCAGAGCGATCCCACCAGTGGTCAAAATGCAGTCTCCCCTCTCCGTAGCAGAGCGATCCCACCAGTGATCAAAAGGCAGTCGCCCCTCTCCGTAGCAGAGCGATCCCACCAGTGATCAAAAGGCAGTCTCCCCTCTCCGTAGCAGAGCGATCCCACCAGTGATCAAAAGAAAGACTCCACTCTCTGTAGCAGAGCGATCCCACCAGTGATCAAAAGGCAGTCTCCCCTCTCCGTAGCACAGCGATCGCACCAGTGATCAAAAGGCAGTCTCCCCTCTCCGTAGCAGAGCGATCCCACCAGTGATCAAAAGACAGACTCCACTCTCTGTAACAGAGCGATCCCACCAGTGATCAAAAGGCAGTCTCCCCTCTCTGTAGCAGTGCGATCCCACCAGTGATCAAAAGGCAGTCTCCCCTCTCCGTAGCAGAGCGATCCCACCAGTGATCAAAAGGCAGTCTCCCCTCTCCGTAGCAGAACGATACCACCAGTGATCAAAAGGCAGTCTCCCCTCTCCGTAGCAGAGCGATCCCACCAGTGATCAAAAGGCAGTCTCCCCTCTCTGTAGCAGAGCGATCCCACCAGTGATTCAAAAGGTAGTCTCCCCTCTCCTGCAACAGAGCGATCCCACCAGTGATCAAAAGGCAGTCTCCCCTCTCCGTAGCAGAACGATCCCAGCAGTGATCAAAACGCAGTCTCCCCTCTCCATAGCAGAGGGATCCCACCAGTGATCAAAAGGTAGTCTCCCCTCTCCTGCAACAGAGCGATCCCACCAGTGATCAAAAGGCAGTCTCCCCTCTCCGTAGCAGAACGATCCCACCAGTGATCAAAAGGCAGTCTCCCCTCTCCATAGCAGAGCGATCCCACCAGTGGTCAAAAGGCAGTCTCCCCTCTCCGTAGCAGAGCGATCCCACCAGTGATCAAAAGGCAGTCGCCCCTCTCCGTAGCAGAGCGATCCCACCAGTGATCAAAAGGCAGTCTCCCCTCTCCGAGGCAGACCGATCCCACCAGTGATCAAAAGACAGACTCCACTCTCTGTAGCAGAGCGATCCCAGCAGTGATTAAAAGGCAGTCTCCCCTCTCCGTAGCAGAGCGATCCCACCAGTGATCAAAAGGCAGTCTCCCCTCTCCATAGCAGAACGATCCCACCAGTGATCAAAAGGCAGTCTCCCCTCTCCATAGCAGAACGATCCCACCAGTGATCAAAAGGCAGTCTCCCCTCTCCATAGCAGAACGATCCCACCAGTGATCAAAAGGCAGTCTCCACTCGCCGTAGCAGAGCTATCCCACCAGTGATCAAAAGGCAGTCTCCCCTCTCCATAGCAGAACTATCCCACCAGTGATCAAAAGGCAGTCTCCCCTCTCCATAGCAGAGCGATCCCACCAGTGATCAAAAGGCAGTCTCCCCTCTCCATAGCAGAGCGATCCCACCTGTGATCAAAAGGCAGTCTCCGCTCTCGGTAGCAGAGTGATCCCACCAGTGATCAAAAGGCAGTCTCCCCTCTCCGTAGCAGAGCGATCCCACCAGTGATCAAAAGGTAGTCTCCCCTCTCCTGCAACAGAGCGATCCCACCAGTGATCAAAAGGCAGTCTCCCCTCTCCATAGCAGAGTGATCCCACCAGTGATCAAAAGGCAGTCTCCCCTCTCCATAGCAGAGCGATCCCACCACCGATCAAAAGGCAGTCTCCCCTCTCTGTAGCAGAGTGATACCACCAGTGATCAAAAGGCAGTCTCCCCTCTCCATAGCAGAGCGATCCCACCAGTGATCAAAAGGCAGTCTCCCCTCTCTGTAGCAGAGCGATCCCACCAGTGATCAAAAGGCAGTCTCCCCTCTCCATAGCAGAGCGATCCCACCAGTGATCAAAAGGTAGTCTCCCCTATCCTGCAACAGAGCGATCCCACCAGTGATCAAAAAGCAGTCCCTCCTCTCCGTAGCAGAACGATCCAACCAGTGATCAAAAGGCTGTCTCCCCTCTCCATAGCAGAGCGATCCCACCAGTGGTCAAAAGACAGTCTCCCCTCTCAATAGCAGAGCGATCCCAGCAGTAATCAAAAGGCAGTCACCCCTCTCCGTAGCAGAGCGATCCCAGCAGTGATTAAAAGACAGTGTCCACTCTCTATAGCAGAGCGATCCCACCAGTGATCAAAAGGCAGTCTCCCCTCTCTGTAGCAGAGCGATCCCACCTGTGATCAAAAGGCAGTCTCCCCTCTCCATAGCAGAACGATCCCACCAGTGATCAAAAGGCAGTCTCCCCTCTCCATAGCAGAGCGATCCCACCAGTGATCAAAAGGCAGTCTCCCCTCTCTGTAGCAGAGCGATCCCACCAGTGATCAAAAGGCAGTCTCCCCACTCCATAGCAGAACGATCCCACCAGTGATCAAAAGGCAGTCTCCCCTCTCCGTAGCAGAACGATCCCAGCAGTGATCAAAACGCAGTCTCCCCTCTCCATAGCAGAGCGATCCCACCAGTGATCAAAAGGTAGTCTCCCCTCTCCTGCAACAGAGCGATCCCACCAGTCATCAAAAAACAGTCTCCCCTCTCCGTAGCAGAACGATCCCACCAGTGATCAAAAGGCAGTCTCCCCTCTCCAGAGCAGAACGATCCCACCAGTGATCAAAAGGCTGTCTCCCCTCTACCGACAGCAGAATGATCAAACTAGTAATTAAAAGGCAGTCTCCCCTCTCTGCAGCAGAGCGATCCCACCAGTGATCAAAAGGCAGTCTCCCCTCTCCGTAGCAGAACGATCCCACCTGTGATCAAAAGGCAGTCTCCCCTCTCCATAGCAGAGTGATCCCACCAGTGATCAAAAGGCAGTCTCCCCTCTCCATAGCAGAGCGATCCCACCAGTGCTCAAAAGGCAGTCTCCCCTCGCTGTAGCAGAGCGATCCCACCAGTGATCAAAAGGCAGTCTCCCCTCTCCATAGCAGAACGATCCCACCAGTGATCAAAAGGCAGTCTCCGCTCTCGGTAGCAGAGTGATCCCACCAGTGATCAAAAGGCAGTCTCCCCTCTCCTGCAACAGAGCGATCCCACCAGTGATCAAAAGGCAGTCTCCCCTCTCCGTAGCAGAACGATCCCACCAGTGATCAAAAGGCAGTCTCCCCTCTCCATAGCAGACCGATCCCACCAGTGGTCAAAAGGCAGTCTCCCCTCTCCGTAGCAGAGCGATCCCAGCAGTGATTAAAAGACAGTATCCACTCTCTGTAGCAGAGCGATCCCACCAGTGATCAAAAGGCAGTCTCCACTCTCCGTAGCAGAGCGATCCCACCAGTCATCAAAAGGCAGTCTCTCCTCTCCGTAGCAGAGCGAACCCACCAGTGGTCAAAAGGCAGTCTCCCCTCTCCCTAGCAGAACGATCCCACCAGTGATCAAAAGGCAGTCTCCCCTCTCTGTAGCAGAACGATCCCTCCAGTGATCAAAAGGCAGTCTCCCCTCTCTGTAGCAGAACGATCCCACCAGTGATCAAAAGGCAGTCTCCCCTCTCTGTAGCAGAGCGATCCCACCAGTGATCAAAAGGCAGTCACCCCTCTCCATAGCAGAGCGATCCCAGCAGTGATTAAAAGACAGTCTCCCCTCTCTGTAGCAGAACGATCCCACCAGTGATCAAAAGGCAGTCTCCCCTCTCCGTAGCAGAATGATCCCCACCTGTGATCAAAAGGCAGTCTCCCCTCTCCATAGCAGAACGATCCCACCTGTGATCAAAAGGAAGTCTCCCCTCTCTGTAGCAGAGCGATCCCACCAGTGATCAAAAGACAGTCTCCCCTCTCCATAGCAGAACGATCCCACCTGTGATCAAAAGGCAGTCTCCACTCTCGGTAGCAGAGTGATCCCACCAGTGATCAAAAGGCAGCCTCCCCTCTTCGTAGCAGAGGGATCCCACCAGTGATCAAAAGGCAGTCTCCCCTCTCCATAGCAGAGCGATCCCTGCAGTAATCAAAAGGCAGTCTCCCCTCTCCGTAGCAGAGCGATCCCAGCAGTGATCAAAAGGCAGTCTCCGCTCTCGGTAGCAGAGTGATCCCACCAGTGATCAAAAGGTAGTCTCCCCTCTACTGCAACAGAGCGATCCCACCAGTGATCAAAAGGCAGTCTCCCCTCTCCGGAGCAGAATGATCCCACCAGTGATCAAAAGGCAGCCTCCCCTCTCCATAGCAGAGCGATCCCACCAGTGGTCAAAAGGCAGTCTCCCCTCTCCGTAGCAGAGCGATCCCAGCAGTGATTAAAAGACAGTGTCCACTCTCTATAGCAGAGCGATCCCACCAGTGATCAAAAGGCAGTCTCCCCTCTCCGTAGCAGAGCGATCCAACCAGTGATCAAAAGGCAGTCTCCCCTCTCCGAGGCAGACCGATCCCACCAGTGATCAAAAGAAAGACTCCACTCTCTGTAGCAGAGCGATCCCACCAGTGATCAAAAGGCAGTCTCCCCTCTCCGTAGCAGAGCGATCCCACCAGTGATCAAAAGAAAGACTCCACTCTCTGTAGCAGAGCGATCCCACCAGTGATCAAAAGGCAGTCTCCCCTCTCCGTAGCAGAGCGATCCCACCAGTGATCAAAAGACAGACTCCACTCTCTGTAACAGAGCGATCCCACCAGTGATCAAAAGGCAGTCGCCCCTCTCTGTAGCAGTGCGATCCCACCAGTGATCAAAAGGCAGTCTCCCCTCTCCGTAGTAGAGCGATCCCACCAGTGATCAAAAGGCAGTCTCCCCTCTCCGTAACAGAACGATACCACCAGTGATCAAAAGGCAGTCTCCCCTCTCCGTAGCAGAGCGATCCCACCAGTGATCAAAAGGCAGTCTCCCCTCTCTGTAGCAGAGCGATCCCACCAGTGATCTAAAGGCAGTCTCCCCACTCCATAGCAGAACGATCCCACCAGTGATCAAAACGCAGTCTCCGCTCTCCGAAGCAGAGTGATCCCACCAGTGATCAAAAGGCAGTCTCCCCTCTCAGTAGCAGAGCGATCCCACCAGTGATTCAAAAGGTAGTCTCCCCTCTCCTGCAACAGAGCGATCCCACCAGTGATCAAAAGGCAGTCTCCCCTCTCCGTAGCAGAACGATCCCAGCAGTGATCAAAAGGTAGTCTCCCCTCTCCTGCAACAGAGCGATCCCACCAGTGATCAAAAGACAGTCTCCCCTCTCCGTAGCAGAACGATCCCACCAGTGATCAAAAGGCAGTCTCCCCTCTCCATAGCAGAGCGATCCCACCAGTGGTCAAAATGCAGTCTCCCCTCTCCGTAGCAGAGCGATCCCACCAGTGATCAAAAGGCAGTCGCCCCTCTCCGTAGCAGAGCGATCCCACCAGTGATCAAAAGGCAGTCTCCCCTCTCCGTAGCAGAGCGATCCCACCAGTGATCAAAAGGCAGTCTCCCCTCTCTGTAGCAGTGCGATCCCACCAGTGATCAAAAGGCAGTCTCCCCTCTCCGTAGCAGAGCGATCCCACCAGTGATCAAAAGGCAGTCTCCCCTCTCCGTAGCAGAACGATACCACCAGTGATCAAAAGGCAGTCTCCCCTCTCCGTAGCACAGCGATCGCACCAGTGATCAAAAGGCAGTCTCCCCTCTCCGTAGCAGAGCGATCCCACCAGTGATCAAAAGACAGACTCCACTCTCTGTAACAGAGCGATCCCACCAGTGATCAAAAGGCAGTCTCCCCTCTCTGTAGCAGTGCGATCCCACCAGTGATCAAAAGGCAGTCTCCCCTCTCCGTAGCAGAGCGATCCCACCAGTGATCAAAAGGCAGTCTCCCCTCTCCGTAGCAGAACGATACCACCAGTGATCAAAAGGCAGTCTCCCCTCTCCGTAGCAGAGCGATCCCACCAGTGATCAAAAGGCAGTCTCCCCTCTCTGTAGCAGAGCGATCCCACCAGTGATTCAAAAGGTAGTCTCCCCTCTCCTGCAACAGAGCGATCCCACCAGTGATCAAAAGGCAGTCTCCCCTCTCCGTAGCAGAACGATCCCAGCAGTGATCAAAACGCAGTCTCCCCTCTCCATAGCAGAGGGATCCCACCAGTGATCAAAAGGTAGTCTCCCCTCTCCTGCAACAGAGCGATCCCACCAGTGATCAAAAGGCAGTCTCCCCTCTCCGTAGCAGAACGATCCCACCAGTGATCAAAAGGCAGTCTCCCCTCTCCATAGCAGAGCGATCCCACCAGTGGTCAAAAGGCAGTCTCCCCTCTCCGTAGCAGAGCGATCCCACCAGTGATCAAAAGGCAGTCGCCCCTCTCCGTAGCAGAGCGATCCCACCAGTGATCAAAAGGCAGTCTCCCCTCTCCGAGGCAGACCGATCCCACCAGTGATCAAAAGACAGACTCCACTCTCTGTAGCAGAGCGATCCCAGCAGTGATTAAAAGGCAGTCTCCCCTCTCCGTAGCAGAGCGATCCCACCAGTGATCAAAAGGCAGTCTCCCCTCTCCATAGCAGAACGATCCCACCAGTGATCAAAAGGCAGTCTCCCCTCTCCATAGCAGAACGATCCCACCAGTGATCAAAAGGCAGTCTCCCCTCTCCATAGCAGAACGATCCCACCAGTGATCAAAAGGCAGTCTCCACTCGCCGTAGCAGAGCTATCCCACCAGTGATCAAAAGGCAGTCTCCCCTCTCCATAGCAGAACTATCCCACCAGTGATCAAAAGGCAGTCTCCCCTCTCCATAGCAGAGCGATCCCACCAGTGATCAAAAGGCAGTCTCCCCTCTCCATAGCAGAGCGATCCCACCTGTGATCAAAAGGCAGTCTCCGCTCTCGGTAGCAGAG